>NC_060173.1:116077032-116165209 GCF_021184085.1 Oncorhynchus gorbuscha | reverse complement strand
AGACTACTACTAGACTACTACTAGACTACTACTAGACTACTACTACAGTACCACTAGACTACTACTAGACTACTACTAGACTACTACTAGAGTACCACTAGACTATTACTAGACTACTACTACAGTACCACTAGACTACTGCTAGACTACTACTAGACTACTACTAGACTACTACTAGACTACTACTAGAGTACCACTAGACTACTACTAGAGTACCACTAGACTACTACTAAAGTACCACTAGACTACTACTAGACTATGACTAGACTACTACTAATGTGATGCCGTAACTCACCTCTAATTGTTGTTTTTCTGGCGCTAGGCCATGGTTATAGATGCCATCAGCTCATTCTAACAGCATCCAGCTCTGCCCAGCTCAGTGCTCAGGCATCTGGCATTCCTGGCCCTAATGAAATAATAGCAAGGCAGCACCCTCCCTCCCTCCCTCCCTCCCTCCATTTGTCTTAGTAATTAAGTGGCCCTTTTCAGCAGTCTGATAACTTCCTGAGTGACTCCAGCTTTCCGACCACCTCCTCCCCTCCCTTCCTCTCTCCCCTGCTTCAGGCTCCACTGATAATTCAGAGGATGCACTGCAGCAGGCCACAGGCTTTACTACATCATACTGGTCTAATGGTCTACTACATCATACTGGTCTAATGCACTGCTACGTCATACTGGTCTAATGCACTGCTACATCGTACTGGTCTAATGATCTACTACATCATACTGGTCTAATGATCTACTACATCATACTGGTCTAATGCACTGCTACATCGTACTGGTCTAATGATCTACTACATCATACTGGTCTAATGCACTGCTACATCGTACTGGTCTAATGATCTACTACATCGTACTGGTCTAATGATCTACTACATCATACTGGTCTAATGATCTACTACATCATACTGGTCTAATGCACTGCTACATCATACTGGTCTAATGCACTGCTACATCATACTGGTCTAATGCACTGCTACATCATACTGGTCTAATGATCTACTACATCATACTGGTCTAATGCACTGCTACATCATACTGGTCTATTTCACTGCTACATCATACTGGTCTAATGATCTACTACATCATACTGGTCTAATGCACTGCTACATCATACTGGTCTATTGCACTGCTACATCATACTGGTCTGATGATCGATATCATACTGGTCTAATGATCTACTACATCATACTGGTCTATTTCACTGCTACATCATACTGGTCTAATGCTCTACTACATCATACTGGTCTAATGCACGGCTACATCATACTGTTCTAATGATCTACTACATCATACTGGTCTAATGCAATGCTACATCATACTGGTCTAATGATCTACTACATCATACTGGTCTAATGATCTACTACATCAAACTGGTCTAATGATCTACTACATCATACTGGTCTAATGCTCTACTACATCATACTGGTCTAATGCACTGCTACATCATACTGTTCTAATGATCTACTACATCATACTGGTCTAATGCTCTACTACATCATACTGGTCTAATGCAATGCTACACCATGCTGTTATAATGCACTGCTACATCATGCTGTTATAATGTACTGCTACATCATACTGGCAAGGTGCTCCATCATGCTGGAAAAGGCATTGTTCGTCACCAAACTGTTCCTGGATGGTTGCGAGAAGTTGCTCTCGGAGAATGTGTTGGTACCATTCTATATTCATGGCTGTGTTCTTAGGCAAAATTGTGAGTGAGCCCACTCCCTTGGCTGAGATGCAACCCCACACATGAATGGTCTCAGGATGCTTTACTGTTGGCATGACACAGGACTGATGGTAGCGCTCACCTTGTATTCTCCGGACAAGCTTTTTTCCGGATGCCCCAAACAATCGGAAAGGGGATTCATCAGAGAAAATGACTTTACCCCAGTCCTCAGCAGTCCAATCCCTTTTGCAGAATATCAGTCTGTCCATTATGTTTTTCCCAGAGAGAGGTGGCATCTTTGCTGCCCTTCTTGACACCAAGCCATCCTCCAAAAGTCTTCGCCTCACTGTGCGTGCAGATGCACTCACACCTGCCTGCTGCCATTCCTGAGCAAGCTCTGTACTGGTGGTGCCCCGATCCCGCAGCTGAATCAACTTTAGGAGATGGTCTTGGCACTTGCTGGACTTTCTTGGGTGCCCTGAAGCCTTCTTCACAACAAATGAACAGCTCTCCTTGAAGTTCCTGATGTTCCGATAAATGGTTGATTTAGCTGCAATCTTACTGGCAGCAATATCCTTGCCTGTGAACCACTTTATGTGAAAAGCAATGATTACGGCATGTGTTTCCTTGCAGGTAACCATGGTTTACAGAATAAGAACAATGATTCCAAGCACCACCCTCCTTTTGAAGCATCCAGTCTGTTATTCGATCTCAATCAGCATGACAGAGGGATCTCCAGCCTTGTCCTCGTCAACACTCACACCTGTGTTAATGAGAGAATCACTGACAGGATGTCAGCTGGTCCTTTTGTGGCATGGCTGAAATGCAGTGGAAATGTTTTTTGAGGATTCAGTTCATTTGCATGGCAAAGAGAGACTTTGCAATTAATTGCAATTCATCTGATCACTCTTCATAACATTCTGGAGTATATGCAAATTGCCATCATACAAACTGAGGCGGCAGACTTTGAAAATGTATATTTGTGTCATTCTCAAAACTTTCGGCCACGACTGTACACTGGCCTAGGCCATGCTGCCTGCTCATCACAAGTTGTTTGAGGACATTCAGAAAACTCTTGCTTTGCTGTAGATCTCTCAAAGCTGCTGAAAGTAGCGACTGCCTGCCTGCCTTCATAGTCTCAGCAGAGAGTAGATACAGTAACACAGCACAGAGTAGATTACACAGCACAGAGTAGTTTACACAGCAAAAAAGTTTGAAATATCATGGTTTTCTGAAAAAGTTTGAAATATCCAATAAATGTCGTTCCACTTCATGATTGTGTCCCACTTGTTGTTGATTCTTCACCAAAAAAATACAGTTTTATGTTTGAAGCCTGAAATGTGGCAAAAGGTTGCAAAGTTCAAGGGGGCCGAATACTTTCGCAAGGCACTGTACATTCACAGGAGATATAAATAATGTTGGCACGCCCAATTTATCACACGCTTTGTTTGAAGTATTCATTAAGGTGTTTCAAGTGCCACAGAGAAGTCCTGTTACCTTAACGTGAAATCAGTCTCAGCTGGCGTTTTCCCTGTGTGTAATAGGAAACGCATATTGCGAGCCGTGGACTATCGGTAAAGCCAATGAGTTCCAAGGTGTATTGTAAGGGACCAGCAACAAGCTATTGGCCTAGTACTAGCTTCTTCCTTTGTGGATCGCTTATATTACAGCAAGCAGCTCAAAACAAACAGTCAGTCTCAGCTAACCATCTCAGGGACTGCTTACATTACAACTAGCAGCTCATAACAACCAGGGGTTCCCCAGTCTACTAGACTGACCACTAGACTGGGTTTGACCACTAGACTGGGTTAGACCACTAGACTGGGTTAGACCACTAGACTGACCACTAGACTGGGTTAGGCTACTAGACTGGGTTAGACCACTAGACTGGGTTAGGCCACTAGACTGGGTTAGACCACTAGACTGGGTTAGACCACTAGACTGGGTTAGGCCACTAGACTGGGTTAGGCCACTAGACTGGGTTAGGTCACTAGACTGGGTTAGGCCACTAGACTGGGTTAGACCACTAGACTGGGTTAGACCACTAGACTGGGTTTGGCCACTAGACTGGGTTAGACCACTAGACTGGGTTAGGTCACTAGACTGGGTTAGGTCACTAGACTGGGTTAGGCCACTAGACTGGGTCAGTCCACTAGACTGGGTTAGGCCACTAGACTGGGTTAGGCCACTAGACTGGGTTAGGCCACTAGACTGGGTTAGACCACTAGACTGACCACTAGACTGGGTTAGGCCACTAGACTGACCACTAGACTGGGTTAGGCCACTAGACTGGGTTAGACCACTAGACTGGGTTAGACCACTAGACTGGGTTAGGCCACTAGACTGGGTTAGGCCACTAGACTGGGTTAGGCCTCTAGACTGGGTTAGGCCACTAGACTGGGTTAGGCCACTAGACTGAGTTAGGCCACTAGACTGGGATAGACCACTAGACTGACCACTAGACTGGGTTAGGCCACTATACTGGGTTAGGCCACTAGACTGGGTTAGACCACTAGACTGGGTTAGACCACTAGACTGGGTTAGGCCACTAGACTGGGTTAGGCCACTAGACTGGGTTAGACCACTAGACTGGGTTAGGCCACTAGACTGGGTTAGGCCACTAGACTGGGTTAGACCACTAGACTGGGTTAGGCCACTAGACTGGGTTAGGCCACTAGACTGGGTTAGACCACTAGATTGGGTTAGACCACTAGACTGGGTTAGACCACTAGACTGGGTTAGGCCACTAGACTGGGTTAGGCCACTAGACTGGGTTAGACCACTAGACTGGGTTAGGCCACTAGACTGGGTTAGGCCACTAGACCACTAGACTGGGTTAGGCCACTAGACCACTAGACTGGGTTAGGCCAGTAGACTGGGTTAGACCACTAGACTGGGTTAGGCCACTAGACTGGGTTAGGCCACTAGACCACTAGACTGGGTTAGGCCACTACACCACTAGACTGGGTTAGACCACTAGACTGGGTTAGGCCACTAGACTGGGTTAGGCCACTAGACCACTAGACTGGGTTAGGCCACTAGGCCACTAGACTGGGTTAGGCCACTAGACCACTAGACTGGGTTAGGCCACTAGACCACTAGACTGGGTTAGGCCACTAGACCACTAGACTGGGTTAGGCCACTAGACCACTAGACTGGGTTAGGCCACTAGACTGGGTTAGACCACTAGACTGGGTTAGGCTAGGTTTATGTTATTCTGTGAGATTTGAGATGGACGGTGGGGTCCTTTCTATTGCCAAGTATATTACTGTCTCAGCAGCACTGGGCATGGGAACCACAGACGCATCTCAAATCAGTCAAATCGCCAGCCGGTTTAGCAGCGAGTGCAATAACACACAGTATTGCAAAGCCAATCTAAAAATCCCATCTCAGCCAGCCCTGCAGGACAACACGATGAGACTGTTACCATTTATTAAGGATGAAGGATGCCGTATAAATAAGTCAAGAAGAGCCAGATGATGTCCACACAGGGATGAGAGGATTAGAGAGAGGGAGAGAAGCGAGGGGAGGGGGTGAGAGAGAGAACATTTGAGGAAGAGAAAGAGAAAGCGAGAGAGCGGTGCATCTGTGTCTGTCCGACTGGTGTCTATCGTACTGGTGTCTGTCGGACTGGTGTCTATCGTACTGGTGTCTATCGGACTGTCTGACTGGTGTCTATCGTACTGGTGTCTATCGGACTGTCTGACTGGTGTCTGTCGTACTGGTGTCTATCGGACTGTTTGACTGGTGTCTGTCGTACTGGTGTCTATCGGACTGTCTGACTGGTGTCTGTCTGACTGGTGTCTATCGTACTGGTGTCTGTCTGACTGGTGTCTGTCTGACTGGTGTCTATCGTACTGGTGTCTATCCGACTGTCTGACTGGTGTCTATCGTACTGGTGTCTATCGGACTGTCTGACTGGTGTCTGTCGTACTGGTGTCTATCGGACTGTCTGACTGGTGTCTGTCTGACTGGTGTCTATCGTACTGGTGTCTGTCTGACTGGTGTCTATCGTACTGGTGTCTATCGGACTGTCTGACTGGTGTCTGTCTGACTGGTGTCTGTCTGACTGGTGTCTATCGTACTGGTGTCTATCGGACTGTCTGACTGGTGTCTGTCGTACTGGTGTCTATCGGACTGGTGTCTATCGGACTGTCTGACTGGTGTCTGTCTGACTGGTGTCTGTCAGACTGGTGTCTGTCGGACTGGTGCCTGTCTGACTGGTGTCTGTCGGACTGGTGTCTATCGTACTGGTGTCTATCGGACTGTCTGACTGGTGTCTGTCTGACTGGTGTCTGTCAGACTGGTGTCTGTCGGACTGGTGCCTGACTGACTGGTGTCTGTCGGACTGTCAGACTGATTGTCTGTCAGACTGACTGACTGGTGTCTGTCTGACTGTCTGTGCTCTTTTAATAATGAAGCCAATATGATCTGGAGCACTGACTGAAGGACATCTCCGATGAGGGCCAGGGGTTCACCACTCCAGAGACCAGACGAATCACATTGGAATCATAGTGTCATTTGCATTCATCACTGAAGAGTAATGGAACAAGTCACATCTGTGGCCCTGTCAGAGCGCAGAATATCAAGTCCAAGGCTTGAATTTTTCATCATGCAATTACTGCAACTTAGACCTCCCTGGTATTGCTTAATTTCCCAAGACCTTGAGAATAAAAATGGAATATAATATCAACTTTGTAAAAAGGGGAACACTGAAACACTAGAGTATGCTATAATAATATCCTATACTGTAATAAGGCACAGGAAGATTAGAGTTCCATCAGTACCATGATAAAGTGAAGAGAAAATTAGAGACACACTATAGTGTGATTTCAACATCTGGGATTTTTATTTTATTTCATTAGAATCCTCATCATAGTTCTCCAAGTATCTGTTATAAAAACTGGGACTGGGTTAGACCACTAGACTTTAGACCACTAGACTGAGTTAGACCACTAGACTGGGTTAGGCCACGAGACTGGGTTAGGCCACTAGACTGGGTTAGACCACTAGACTGGGTTAGACCACTAGACCGGGTTAGACCACTAGACCGAGTTAGACCACTAGACTGGGTTAGGCCACGAGACTGGGTTAGGCCACTAGACTGGGTTAGACCACTAGACTGGGTTAGACCACTAGACTGGGTTAGGCCACTAGACTGAGTTAGACCACTAGACTGGGTTGGGCCATTAGACTGGGTTAGACTGGGTTAGGCCACTAGACTGACCACTAGACTGGTTAGGCCACTAGACTGGGTTAGACCACTAGACTGGGTTAGACCACTAGACTGGGTTAGACCATTAGACTGGGTTAGACCACTAGACTGGGTTAGACCATTAGACTGGGTTAGGCCACTAGACTGGGTTAGACCACTAGACTGACCACTAGACTGGGTTAGGCCACTAGACTGGGTTAGGCCACTAGACTGACCACTACACTGGGTTAGACCACTAGACTGGGTTAGGCCACTAGACTGGGTTAGGCCACTAGACTGGGTTAGGCCACTAGACTGACCACTAGACTGGGTTAGGCCACTAGACTGGGTTAGACCACTAGACTGGGTTAGACCACTAGACTGGGTTAGACATTTACATTACATTTACATTTACATTTAAGTCATTTAGCAGACGCTCTTATCCAGAGCTGGGTTAGACCACTAGACTGGTGCATTCACCATGACATCCAGTGGGACAGTCACTTAACAATAGTGCATCTAAAACTTAGGGGGGTGAGAGGGACTAGACTTATCCTATCCACTAGGTATTCCTTAAAGAGGTGGGGTTTCAGGTGTCCACGGAAGGTGGTGATTGACTCCGCTGTCCTGGCCACTGAGGGAGTTTGTTCCAGACCACTGGGGGGTTAGGGCACTAACCACTTTTGACTGGGTTGAGCCACTAGCTGGGTTACCACTCAGACTGGTAGGGACTAGCAGGCCAGAGGTGGATGAACGCAGTGCCCTTGTTTGGGTGTAGGGCCTGATCAGAGCCTGGAGGTACTGAGGTGCCGTTCCCTCACAGCTCCGTTAGCAAGCACCATGGTCTTGTAGGGATGCCACTTCAACTGGAAGCCAGTGGAGACCACGGAGGAGCGGGGTGACGTGAGAGAACTTGGGAAGGTTGAACACCAGACGGGCTGCCACTAGGTTTTATGGCGGGTTAGGCTAGGGCTTATGTTATTCTGAGATTTGAGATGGACGGTTCTGGATGAGTTGAAGGGGCATGGCACAGGCAGGGAGCCCAGCCAAATCAGTCGAGTTGCAGTAATCCAGACGGGAGATGACAAGTGCCTGGATTAGGACCTGCGCCGCTTCCTGTGTGAGGCAGGGACTGTTACCATTTATTAAGGATGTTGTAGAGCATGAACCTACAGGAACGGGCCAGATGATGTTGGTTGAGAACGACAGGGTGTTGTCCAGGATCACGCCAAGGTTCTTGGCGCTCTGGGAGGAGGACAAATGGAGTTGTCAAGAGAAAGAGAGATCATGGAACGGGCAGTCCTTCCCGGGAGGAAGAGCAGCTCCGTCTTGCCGAGGTTCAGCTTGAGGTGGTGATCCGTCATCCACTGGTGATATGTCTGCCAGACATGCAGAGATGCGATTCGCCACCTGGTCATCAGAAGGGGGAAAGAAGAAGATTAATTGTGTGTCGTCTGCATAGCAATGATAAGAGAGACCATGTGAGGTTATGACAGAGCCTGTGACTGGTGTATAGCGAGAATAGGAGAGGGCCAAGAACAGAGCCCTGGGGGACACCAGTGGTGAGAGCGCGTCTGAGGAGACAGATTCTCGCCACGCCACCTGGTAGGAGCGACCTGTCAGGTAGGACGTCAATCCAAGCGTGGGCCGCGCCGGGTGATGCCCAACTCGGAGAGGGTGGAGAGGAGGATCTGATGGTTCACAGTATCGAAGGCAGCCGATAGATCTAGAAGGATGAGAGCAGAGGAGAGAGGTTAGCTTTAGGAGTGTCGGAGCGCCTGTCGTGATACAGAGGAGAGCAGTCTCAGTTGAATGACTAGTCTTGAAACCTGACTGATTTGGATCAAGAACGTCATTCAGAGAGAGATAGCGGGAGAGCTGGCCAAGGACGGACGTTCAAGAGTTTTGGAGAGAAATTTGAAAGAAGGGATACTGGTCTGTAATCTGTTGACATCGGAGGGATATCGAGTGTAAGGTTTTTTTCAGAAGGGGTGCAACTCTCGCTCTCTTGAAGACGGAAGGGACGTAGCCAGCGGTCAGGGATGAGTTGATGAGCGAGGTGAGGTAAGGGAGAAGGTCTCCGGAAATGGTCTGGAGAAGAGAGGAGGGGATAGGGTCAAGCGGGCAGGTTGTTGGGCGGCCGGAATCCGTCATCATAGACTCCAGATTTCATCTGGAGAAAGAGGGAGAAAGAGGTCAGAGCACAGGGTAGGGCAGTGTAGCAGAACCAGACTGTCGTTTGACTTAGCAAACGAGGATCGGATGTCGTCACCTTCTTTTCAAAATGGTTGAGACCACTCATCTGCAGAGAGGGAGGAGGGGGGGGGCGGAGGATTCAGGAGGGAGGAGAAGGTGGCAAAGAGCTTAGACCACTAGGGTTAGAGGCAGATGCTTAGGCCACTAGACGTGGTAGAAAGTGGCTTTAGCAGCAGAGACAGAGGAGGAAAATGTAGAGAGGAGGGAGTGAAAGGATGCCAGGTCCGCAGGGAGGCGAGTTTTCCTCCATTAGACCACTAGACTGGGTTAGACCACTAGACTGGGTTAGGCCACTAGACTGGGTTAGACCACTAGACTGGGTTAGACCACTAGACTGGGTTAGGCCACTAGACTGGGTTAGGCCACTAGACTGGGTTAGACCACTAGACTGGGTTAGACCACTAGACTGACCACTACACTGGGTTAGACCACTAGACTGGGTAAGGCCACTAGACTGGGTTAGACCACTAGACTGGGTTAGGCCACTAGACTGGGTTAGGCCACTAGACTGGGTTAGACCACTAGACTGACCACTACACTGGGTTAGACCACTAGACTGGGTAAGGCCACTAGACTGGGTTAGACCACTAGACTGGGTTAGGCCACTAGACTGGGTTAGGCCACTAGACTGGGTTAGACGACTAGACTGGGTTAGACCACTAGACTGGGTTAGACCACTAGACTGGGTTAGACCACTAGACTGGGTTAGACCACTAGACTGGGTTAGGCCACTAGACTGGGTTAGGCCACTAGACTGGGTTAGACCACTAGACTGGGTTAGGCCACTAGACTGGGTTAGACCACTAGACTGACCACTACACTGGGTTAGACCACTAGACTGGGTAAGGCCACTAGACTGGGTTAGACCACTAGACTGGGTTAGGCCACTAGACTGGGTTAGACCACTAGACTGGGTTAGACCACTAGACTGGGTTAGGCCACTAGACTGGGTTAGGCCACTAGACTGGGTTAGGCCACTAGACTGACCACTAGACTGGGTTAGGCCACTAGACTGGGTTAGACCACTAGACTGGGTTAGACCACTAGACTGGGTTAGGCCACTAGACTGGGTTAGGCCACTAGACTGGGTTAGACCACTAGACTGGGTTAGGCCACTAGACTGGGTTAGGCCACTAGACTGGGTTAGACCACTAGACTGGGTTAGGCCACTAGACTGGGTTAGACCACTAGACTGACCACTACACTGGGTTAGACCACTAGACTGGGTAAGGCCACTAGACTGGGTTAGACCACTAGACTGGGTTAGGCCACTAGACTGGGTTAGGCCACTAGACTGGGTTAGACGACTAGACTGGGTTAGACCACTAGACTGGGTTAGGCCACTAGACTGGGTTAGGCCACTAGACTGGGTTAGACCACTAGACTGGGTTAGGCCACTAGACACTGGTTAGGCTATCTGTTAATAATATCTTTATAAAAACATTTTTTAAACTCATCTTGACATAGGTGTAATAAACCACAAATATTAATAATATATTATTACAACAATCCAACACATAGTGCAGCTCGTTAGCTGTTCCAATAAGGCTTGTTGAATGAGATCACGGACTGTCCATCCCTCCTTTACACCCTGTTCGACCGAATGTCACTCTGATGATGAAGACGGTTCTTCATCCCAATTAGGGCCTTCGATAATGTTGAGGAGGAGGAGGAGGAGGGGGAGGGGAGGGGGAGGGAGGATGGAGGTTGAGGAGGAGGAGGAGGAGGAGGGGGGGGGGGAGGAGGAGGAGGAGGAGGAGGAGGAGGAGGAGGAGGAGGAGGAGGAGGAGGAGGAGGAGGAGGAGGAGGAGGAGGAGGAGGAGGAGGAGGAGGAGGAGGAGGAGGAGGGGAGTCTCTTTCCTAGAGTTGTTTTCATGTTAACGTTGTGCATCAATAATCAAAGCCGTGTTTTGAGTTTGTTTGACATGGACACAGGGAATTTCAAATATTGATGCTGTCGATACCTGTACATCCGTGTCAAATAATAACTCAGCTAGTTATTCCACATTCTCATAAGATTTCCGCGGACGATATTAACTCGAGGTACTGTAGATACTGCTGGAGAGGCTTGCAGATATGCAAACTTTTTTGGGGGGCATTGGCTTGTATGCATGAGCAGAAGAAAGGTCAGGGTAGCCTAGTGGTTAGAGTGTTGGACTAGTAACTGAAAGGTTGCAAGTTCAAATCCCCGAGCTGACGAGGTACAAATCTGTCGTTCTGCCTCTGAACAGGTAGTTAACCCACTGTTCCTAGGCCATTGTTAAGAATGAAATAATTATTTAACTTGCCTAGTTAAATAAAGGGGGAAAAAATACTGAATAGTAAGATGCTATAGCTAGCAGCTACCTTGGCACTGCTGGTTAACTTGCTTGCCAGCAAGCTCAAACTAATTTACAAGTGAGGAAACCACCAATCGGTATCATAAGTGATGTGTTGTAATTTAAAGGTAATAGCCAACTTATTTACAACAAGTCTTCCAACACTAGCGACTGTAGCTAGCCAGCTGGGGCATCCCTTTTGCACACATTTTCCTTGCAGCAAATTTCTCCTACTTCTGTCTGGTTACTATTCTGTTTACCCGTTCGAAATCCCACCGAGGCACCACAATAACCGATAATATTATGTACTGGGGTTGCAAATAGAAAGTTATCACAGATCAGACTCTGTTATCTATCTTAAACTCAAAATTCCTCTGTTGCTGATCAGTTCAGATCCTACTAGGGCCGTCACTTTGTTAGAATAGCCTATTTCCTAGGAGGGCACTCGTGCCATCTTCTCAGCACCAATAATGTACCAGTACCAGCAGTTTCAACTACTAAGTAAGTCATTTACACTGGTCACCAAAATATAAGAAATTGGCTTTGTTAGTTACTAAGCTATTGAATGTATAAAGTGCATGCATGAAGCAGTGAATTGCAATGAAGGACATCTGTCAACTCAATTGAATGTTGAAAATGGGATTCCTCTGCCCAGAAATCTTTCCCTGGTTCAGGATCATCTATGACATTTTATTTGTTTGTTAGGCTACCTAAACTCTTAAATATAGGCCTACTTTCTTATTGGAACTATAGTCCATAAACTAATGGTCTAAAGTGGATCAATATAAAACATGTGAAAGTTTTTTTTTTTTAAGTGCCTAGCTAGTAATTAAAAAACAAAGTGTGTGCAGTTATCTAGATGCATTAAAAAGCAAAGTGTGTGCAGATCAGATGCGTGTTGATTTATAGACTACAGTTATTATCTGGGTCATTGAATTACATCTGAAATAATGAGGCCCTGAAGAGAATGCAATTTCTGCATGAATGCAATTTCTTCCTTTATTCCTGCTTTGTTGAAATTATAACTGCATTAAAATACAAATGTATAAATGTTTTATTGTGAATAATTATGAATAATTGTTAGAAAAAGTTTAATTTTATGAGGTTAAAAAAAAGAAGAAAGTGCATTCAATCATTATTTATCTCTGGAGAACTTAGCTTAATATATAATAATATATATAATATACGTAATGAGTCTTGGGATGTGAAAATATATTCTTAACAAAATAAATAAAAAGTGATTATGTCCACACAATTGATCTATTAAAAATATATGATTAACTCTTCTCCATTTCATTATCATACAAAAAAGAAGTGAAGTATAAGATGTAATCAAATCAAATCAAATCTAATTTATTTATATAGCCCTTCGTACATCAGCTGATATCTCAAAGTGCTGTACAGAAACCCAGCCTAAAACCCCAAACAGCAAGCAATGCAGGTGTAGAAGCACAGTGGCTAGGAAATACTCCCTAGAAAGGCCAGAACCTAGGAAGAAACCTAGAGAGGAACCAGGCTATGTGGGGTGGCCAGTCCTCTTCTGGCTGTGCCGGGTGGAGATTATAACAGAACATGGCCAAGATGTTCAAATGTTCATAAATGACCAGCATGGTCGAATAATAATAAGGCAGAACAGTTGAAACTGGAGCAGCAGCACAGTCATGTAAAATAAGAAGTTCCTCGTTCATCTAACAACTGCATGAAACCACCAAGGAGTATTCAGGATGTGGTTCTGTGTTCCAGGACATCACCTCCAAGTGAACCACATACATTGAATGTTTCCCCGCTACTCCACTCTAGCCCATATGGTGGAGGTCTCATCCCAGCTGGTTACTCCACTCTAGCCCATATGGTGGAGGTCTATTCTCTACTGGTTACTCCACTCTAGCCCATATGGTGGAGGTCTCATCCCAGCTGGTTACTCCACTCTAGCCCATATGGTGGAGGTCTATTCTCTGCTGGTTACTGGTTACTCCACTCTAGCCCATATGGTGGAGGTATATTCTCTGCTGGTTACTGGTTACTCCACTCTAGCCCATATGGTGGAGGTCTCATCCCAGCTGGTTACTCCACTCTAGCCCATATGGTGGAGGTCTATTCTCTGCTGGTTACTGGTTACTCCACTCTAGCCCATATGGTGGAGGTCTCATCTCTACTGGTTACTGGTTACTCCACTCTAGCCCATATGGTGGAGGTCTCATTCTCTGCTGGTTACTGGTTACTCCACTCTAGCCCATATGGTGGAGGTCTTGGTTACTCCACTCTCCATATGGTGGAGGTCTCATCCCAGCTGGTTACTCCACTCTAGCCCATATGGTGGAGGTCTATTCTCTGCTGGTTACTGGTTACTCCACTCTAGCCCATATGGTGGAGGTCTATTCTCTGCTGGTTACTGGTTACTCAACTCTAGTCCATATGGTGGAGGTCTCATCCCAGCTGGTTACTCCACTCTAGCCCATATGGTGGAGGTCTTATCTCTACTGGTTACTCCACTCTAGCCCATATGGTGGAGGTCTCATCTCTACTGGTTACTGGTTACTCCACTCTAGTCCATATGGTGGAGGTCTTTATCCACTCTAGTCCATATGGTGGAGGTCTTATCTCTACTGGTTACTCCACTCTAGTCCATATGGTGGAGGTCTATTCTCTACTGGTTACTGGTTACTCCACTCTAGCCCATATGGTGGAGGTCTTATCTCTACTGGTTACTGGTTACTCCACTCTAGTCCATATGGTGGAGGTCTTATCTCTACTGGTTACTGGTTACTCCACTCTAGTCCATATGGTGGAGGTCTATTCTCTACTGGTTACTGGTTACTCCACTCTAGTCCATATGGTGGAGGTCTTATCTCTACTGGTTACTCCACTCTAGCCCATATGGTGGAGGTCTTATCTCTACTGGTTACTCCACTCTAGTCCATATGGTGGAGGAATAATCTCTACTGGTTACTGGTTACTCCACTCTAACCCATATGGTGGAGGTCTATTCTCTACTGGTTACTGGTTACTCCACTCTAACCCATATGGTGGAGGTCTATTCTCTACTGGTTACTGGTTACTCCACTCTAACCCATATGGTGGAGGTCTATTCTCTACTGGTTACTGGTTACTCCACTCTAGCCCATATGGTGGAGGTCTAATCTCTACTGGTTACTCCACTCTAACCCATATGGTGGAGGTCTCATCCCAGCTGGTTACTCCACTCTAGCCCATATGGTGGAGGTCTCATCCCAGCTGGTTACTCAACTCTAGCCCATATGGTGGAGGTCTTATCTCTACTGGTTACTCCACTCTAACCCATATGGTGGAGGTCTTATCTCTACTGCTTACTCCACTCTAGCCCATATGGTGGAGGTCTCATCCCAGCTGGTTACTCCACTCTAGCCCATATGGTGGAGGTCTCATCCCAGCTGGTTACTCAACTCTAGCCCATATGGTGGAGGTCTTATCTCTACTGCTTACTCCACTCTAGCCCATATGGTGGAGGTCTAATACCAGCTGGTTACTCCACTCTAGCCCATATGGTGGAGGTCTAATCTCTACTGGTTACTCCACTCCAGCCCATATGGTGGAGGTCTATTCTCTACTGCTTACTGGTTACTCCACTCTAGCCCATATGGTGGAGGTCTATTCTCTACTGCTTACTGGTTACTCCACTCTAGCCCATATGGTGGAGGTCTATTCTCTACTGCTTACTGGTTACTCCACTCTAGCCCATATGGTGGAGGTCTATTCTCTACTGGTTACTCCACTCTAACCCATATGGTGGAGGTCTTATCTCTACTGGTTACTCAACTCTAGTCCATATGGTGGAGGTCTATTCTCTACTGGTTACTGGTTACTCCACTCTAGCCCATATGGTGAAGGTCTATTCTCTACTGGTTACTCCACTCTAGCCCATATGGTGGAGGTCTATTCTCTACTGGTTACTCAACTCTAGCCCATATGGTGGAGGTCTATTCTCTACTGGTTACTGGTTACTCCACTCTAGCCCATATGGTGGAGGTCTATTCTCTACTGGTTACTGGTTACTCCACTCTAGCCCATATGGTGGAGGTCTATTCTCTACTGGTTACTCCACTCTAGCCCATATGGTGGAGGTCTATTCTCTACTGGTTACTCCACTCTAGCCCATATGGTGGAGGTCTTATCTCTACTGGTTACTGGTTACTCCACTCTAGCCCATATGGCGGAGGTCTCATCCCAGCTGGTTACTCCACTCTAGCCCATATGGTGGAGGTCTATTCTCTACTGGTTACTCCACTCTAACCCATATGGTGGAGGTCTCATCCCAGCTGGTTACTCCACTCTAGCCCATATGGTGGAGGTCTATTCTCTACTGGTTACTCCACTCTAGCCCATATGGCGGAGGTCTAATCTCTACTGGTTACTCCACTCTAGCCCATATGGTGGAGGTCTATTCTCTACTGGTTACTGGTTACTCCACTCTAGCCCATATGGTGGAGGTCTTAACTCTACTGGTTACTCCACTCTAGCCCATAAGGTGGAGGTCTTATCTCTGCTGTTTCCTGTACATCTGTGTCCTCTGTGTTCATAGTGTGCTCTGAACACCTCCCCGCTGTTCTGCAAGAGGAGAGAAGAGGCGGAGAGGTGGGAGAGGGGAGGAGATGGGAGAGGGGAGGAGATGGGAGAGGGGAGGAGATGGGAGAGGGGAGGAGATGGGAGACGAGGAGGAGAGAAGAAGAATGGGAGGAGAGGAGAAGAGTGGGAGGAGAGGAGAAGAGTGGGAGGAGAGGAGAAGAGTGGGAGGAGAGGAGAAGAGTGGGAGGAGAGGAGAAGAGTGGGAGGAGAGGAGAAGAGTGGGAGGAGAGGAGAAGAGTGGGAGGAGAGGAGAAGAGTGGGAGGAGAGGAGAAGAGTGGGAGGAGAGGAGAAGAGTGGGAGGAGAGGAGAAGAGTGGGAGATAGGAGGAGGAGGATATGGGAGAAGAGGAGGAGAGAGGAGGAAACAAATCAATGTGTCTACTGAACACATCCAGGCTAGGAGGACAGCAGAGCCACAGCAGGGGACACAGCAGGGGGCACAGCAGGGGGCACAGCAGGGGGCACAGCTGGGAGTACAGCAGGGGGCACTGATCAGTAGTAGAGAGGGGCCTTGTCCAAATGTGTGTACTAAATAGGTACAAGGTGGTCATTTGGGATGCATCCCCTCCCTCCACTTATTAACAGGGTTAAGGTGTCCACACAGCAAACTATATATGTTACAGGGCTAGTTTACAGGGTTAAGGTGTCCACACAGCAAACTATATATGTTACAGGGCTAGTTTACAGGGTTAAGGTGTCCACACAGCAAACTATATATGTTACAGGGCTAGTTTACAGGGTTAAGGTGTCCACACAGCAAACTATATATGTTACAGGGCTAGTTTACAGGGTTAAGGTGTCCACACAGCAAACTATATATGTTACAGGGCTAGTTTACAGGGTTAACAGGGTTAAGGTGTCCACACAGCAAACTATATATGTTACAGGGCTAGTTTACAGGGTTAAGGTGTCCACACAGCAAACTATATATGTTACAGGGCTAGTTTACAGGGTTAAGGTGTCCACACATCAGAATATCCATGTTACAGGGCTAGTTTACATGGTTAGGGTCCCCACACATCAGAATATCCATGTTACAGGGCTAGTTTACATGGTTAGGGTCCTCACACATCAAAATATCTATGTTACAGGGCTAGTTAACAGAAGACAGAGGCGACCACCTGTGCTAATCAGCTATCTTGCGTGCTCTGAACACCTGTGCTAATCAGCTATCTTGCGTGCTCTGAACACCTGTGCTAATCAGCTATCTTGCGTGCTCTGAACACCTGTGCTAATCAGCTATCTTGCGTGCTTTGAACACCTGTGTGTAAGACGTTGAGTATGTCGGCTGGAGACACACACACAGGTATGGATCGAACCTGCAACCAGTAAGTTTACAGTTTTATTTGAAAGATTCTCGCAGATATTTTTTTATACGCAACGCAAGCAATGATTATTGAAAAAAATGCTAACATGTTTTCACAACGAAACAACATATTTCATTAAACTGTTGACATGTTATGCAGGTGAATGAGGACCCAAACAACATATTTCATTAAACTGTTGACAACCCCTCTCTTTTTGCTCAGGAAAGGAATGAAGGAGAGAGAGGAGGAGATGGACACTCACAGTGGTGAGATATTCTGTAACTTAAGGAATGAAGGAGAGAGAGGAGATGGACACTCACAGTGGTGAGATATTCTGTAACTAAAGGAATGAAGGAGAGAGAGAGAGAGAGAGAGAGGAGGAGATGGACACTCACGGTGGTGAGGTATTCTGTAACTTAAGGAATGAAGGAGAGAGAGAGGAGGAGATGGACACTCACAGTGGTGAGATATTCTGTAGCTAAAGGAATGAAGGAGAGAGAGAGAGAGAGAGAGAGAGAGAGAGAGAGGAGGAGATGGACACTCACAGTGGTGAGATATTCTGTAACTTAAGGAATGAAGGAGAGAGAGAGGAGGAGATGGACACTCACAGTGGTGAGATATTCTGTAGCTAAAGGAATGAAGGAGAGAGAGAGAGAGAGAGAGAGAGAGGATTAACAGACTGAGACCCAGTTCAAGACCAGGAGCAGATGCGAATACCCCCAGTTCTTCTGCGCCAGATGGACACTCACAGTGGTGAGATATTCTGTAACTTAAGGAATGAAGGAGAGAGAGAGGAGGAGATGGACACTCACAGTGGTGAGATATTCTGTAGCTAAAGGAATGAAGGAGAGAGAGAGGAGGAGATGGACACTCACAGTGGTGAGATATTCTGTAACTTAAGGAATGAAGGAGAGAGAGAGGAGGAGATGGACACTCACGGTGCTGAGATATCCAGTAACTAAAGGAATGAAGGAGAGGAGAGAGAGGAGATGGACACTCACAGTGGTGAGAGATCCTGTAACTAAAGGAATGAAGGAGAGAGAGAGAGGAGATGGACACTCACAGTGGTGAGGTATTCTGTAGCTAAAGGAATGAAGGAGAGAGAGAGGAGATGGACACTCACGGTGGTGAGATATTCTGTAGCTAAAAGTAACGTGTAATTATGAAAATGTTTTTAAAACATGTCCTATCGTATACAATTTCGTTGTAGGCTAACAGCAGAAGACACGTTTCAGTTGAATGTATCCCCCTTTCCCTTTCCTGAACTCTGTAATCCGCCCTACACCATCAGTGACCCAACAGCGTGGCCTATTTGTTGACTCCCAGACTCACAGATAGAAAGTATGAAGCATAAGGTAACCAGTCCATCCATAATAATACAATCCACTCTCAAAAGGCCATTACTAGAATGTGTTTAATTTTGGAGGCTAGACCGATTATGTACCTCTTAAATCTTTTCCCTTTAAAAAAATATATGTTTTTTATGTATGCAGTAGGCTAATTAAGATATTTATTGTATAACACCATAATCATTATTTTAATTCCGTTTTAATTCGGTTTTAATTCGGTTTTAATTCCCTTGTGTTCATAGGTCTCATAACTCTAATATGTCTTTGGTTGTTTTGAAGGATTCATCAGCATTAGAAAGCACAGTCCGTTTCGCTGTGTTTGGCTTTAAAACAACGTCCACAACGACCAGGTTTTTCCACTCACACTTCCGTGTTTCTACACCGTGTGGGGGGGGGGGGGGGGGGCCCTCTGCACACATCAACAACAGTCACCCACGAAGCATCATTACCCATCGCTCCACAAAACGCCACGACCCTTGCAGAGGAAAGGGGAACAACTACTTCAAGGTCTCAGAGCGAGTGACGTCACCAATCGAAACGCTATTAGCGCGTACCACCGGCTAACTCGCTAGCCATTTCACATCGCTTCCATAGGTTTAGAAAAGCACCATATTGAAATGCTATGCCAATATTGTAATTGTCACGCAAAAAAAAGTAGTAACCACCGATAACTTCCTCTATTCTATCCCGAGTGTGATTTGATTGTGTGTAAAAAATAAAAATAAAAAGGGAATCATGTTTGAGTTGATTCTACTTTACCCTTTGACTGTGGAATAGATTCCTTTCTTTTTAAAAAACATTTGCAGCCATCGATGAAGACGCCTTTCTGAAATAATCATCACCGCGTTTATGTGAAGAGCAAAGGAAAAGGTCAGGGGAAACAAAAGAGAGAAGAGCAGAAAACAATATTTTTGGAAGAGAGACTTAGATAACAATGTATTTAAAAAAATTAATTAAAAAATCTTCACAGGATTCCAGAATATCTCCTTCCCAAACGGCAGCCTTTTAACCTTTTGGGCCAAGGTCCAAGGTAGTGCACTGTATAGGGAATAGGGTGCCATTTTGGGAAGCACACTAATTGAATAACCAGAGCATACAGGCTGCCTGCAGTGCTGAGGGGACATTCCTATAGATATGTTACATACAGAGGGGCAACAAAGTATTTAGTCAGCCACCAATTGTGCAAGTTCTCCCACTTAAAAAGATGAGAGAGGCCTGTAATTTCCATCATAGGTACTTCAACTATGACAGACAAAATCCAGAAAATCACATTGTAGGATTTTCAATGAATTTATTTGCAAATTATGGTGGAAAATAAGTATTTGGTCAATAACAAAAGTTTATCTCAATACTTTGTTATATACCCTTTGTTGGCAATGACAGAGGTCAAAGTCTTCACAAGGTTTTCACACACTGTTGCAGGTATTTTGGCCCATTCCTCCATGCAGATCTCCTCTTGAGCAGTGATGTTTTGGGGCTGTTGCTGGGCAACACGGACTTTCAACTCCCTCCAAAGATTGACTAAATACTTTGTTGCCCCACTGTGCAGATAGGTTTACATTCCTATAGATATGTTACATATAGATAGGTTACACCACAGACCTCATCCATATTTCCACGTAGCAAATTGAGGCCATCCTGCTTCCATCCTACTTCCTTCCTGTTTCCATCCTGCTTAGCTAAATACACATATAACGTTCCTCTCTAGTGATTTCTAGATTCTAGATTTCTCTAGATTTCCAACGAAGAAACAATCTTCAATATCTTAATCTTTATGTTTTATAAGCATTTTTTTGTACTGTGTACACTTCAATATCTTAATCTTTATGTTTTATAAGCATTTTTTTGTACTGTGTACACTTCAATATCTTAATCTTTATGTTTTATAAATATTATTATTATTTATATATATTTTTTTGTACTGTGTACACTTCGCTGTATCCTGTGTATATGACAATCTTTGATTAATTTTTCTTCCCCCTTAACGGAGATGCAGATCTCCTCTAGAGCAGTGATGTTTAACGGAGACGCTGAGAATTCAAGAAGTAAATGGAAACGTAAAAAAAAAAATAATGAAACGAGAACAACATTAACAGCTGGCGTCTAAACACATTAAACACAGGAGCAAAAACTGACTGAGGAAAGAACCAAAGGGGAGAGACAGATACAAGGGAGGTACTCAGGAAGAGGATGGAAGCCAGGTGAGTCTCATGATGACGTGCAGGTGTGTGTAATGATGAAGCCCAGGACCTGCAACGTCGAACGCCCGGAGGGGAGGAGACGTACCAGCTTTGTCTGTTCATTTCACACTCTTTCTCTTTCTGTAGTCCCTTCAGTTTCACAACTGAAAGTAGATTGTACGTGTGATTATACTTTCATATTTAATTACATTTTGTCTCCTGGTACAGGAATAGACACCCTGTGTGTGTGTGTGTGTGTGTGTGTGTGTGTGTGTGTGTGTGTGTGTGTGTGTGTGTGTGTGTGTGTGTGTGTGTGTGTGTGTGTGTGTGTGTGTGTGTGTGTGTGTGTGTGTGTGTGTGTGTGTGTGTGTGTGTGTGTGTGTGTGAGGTTTCATATCTCCACCCCCCCCCCTCTGAGAGACACCAACAGGTGTTAATGAAGCAGTTACAGTAGACAGAAGTGACAGAGAACCTGCTGACGTCTCACCATTCTAACTAATAGTTCAATTAGCGCTGTGTCACATAACGAGACAGGCAGCTTTCCCCCCGTCTCTGTCTTCTAGCGGGTAGAGAAAGAAAGAGGAAGTCATTTATCTATTTTCAGACGGACCTATTTTTAAATGAAGTGTGTGTGTGTGTGTGTGTGTGTGTGTGTGTGTGTGTGTGTGTGTGTGTGTGTGTGTGTGTGTGTGTGTGTGTGTGTGTGTGTGTGTGTGTGTGTGTGTGTGTGTGTGTGTGTGTGTGTGTGTGTGTGTGTGTGTGTGTGTGTGTGTGTGTATAATAGACTTTACAAGTATTACTCTTTGCTTTAATAGTCTCTTATATTGGACCTTTTTAATATGTCCATGGATGTAACAGATAGTCTCGTTTTGTTGTTGTTGTTGTTGTTGTTGTTGTTGTTGTTACTGAAACTGTGAAGAACAATAAAAGGCTACCTATACCCGATAGGTTGTGGTTAAAAAGTACTGCGCTATAGGGGAATAGTTTACCGATGGGACGCAGCCTCTTGTGACTCTTGTGTTTCTGCAACTGACCTAAATAGTAGAAAAGTGCACCAGTATAAATAACAGATATCCCATCCAGTATTCCATCCACACATTTGCCTTGTGTCCCAAATGCCCCCCCCCCCCCTCCCCCCATAGTGCACTGCTTTACTTTTGACCAGGGTCCATAGGGTCAGAGTAGTGCTCTATAAATAGAATAGCTCAGCCTATATATTTGGTTGAACAACAAACATGAATAGCTGGTTCATCCCATGGAAAGTAAGACCAGAAGAGACCCGACCAGGAAGTTGATAGTTGGAATGCTGACTCCTGCTTTCTACTCTTCTACAGAAAATATAAGGCGTTTTAAATAATGCATGAAGCAATTTATTCTCTCGCACTCTCTGGGGAGAGGGAGGGGGGGGGCATGAACGCACCCCCAGGCCTCTGAAATTAAGAGGTATCACTCAGATCTCTCCTCTCGCGCAGAGGTCACTATCTCATTCACCCGTAGCGAAATGAAGATATCCCAGTTGTAATGACATCCCATAGACCAAAGACGGTCCATTATGGTATGTAAATGTGCTAATTGCAAATCCCTGACTCTCCTGACCCAACAGGTTGACCTCTGGGATGTCGCACAAAACACTTCCCATCTATATAGACAAGCCCCTCCCATCACATCTATACAGACGAGCCCCTCCCATCACATCTATACAGACAAGCCTTTCCCATCACATCTATACAGACAAGCCCCTCCCATCACATCTATACAGAAAAGCCCCTCCCATCACATCTATACAGACAAGCCTCTCCCATCACATCTATACAGACAAGCCCCTCCCATCACATATATACAGACAAGCCCCTCCCATCATCAGACATAGCCTTTCCCGTATCTAGACAAGCCTCTCCCATCACATCTATACAGACAAGCCCCTCACATCACATCTATACAGACAAGCCCCTCCCATCACATCTATACAGACCCTCCCAGATATAGGTATAGAAGTTGGTATGATAGAGATAAACAGTAGGTAAGATATAGAGCTTTATAATCATCGGAAATGTTTTGACAACAAATATACAAAGTCTATTTTCACAGGTTTGTCATAAAACAATAACGGTACTATTTTTTGTAGTAAGTCTACAACCTTGGTCTTATTTGTATTGTATCAAAACTATGTTCAAACGTGTAGATGCTCTGTTGCCACGGAGCCATAATGCCGCTTTTAGTTATGGGCAACTCCTCCTCCTATTCTCCTTGCTAGATGCTCTGTGGCCACGGAGCCATAATGCCGCTTTTAGTTATGGGCAACTCCTCCTCCTATTCTCCTTGCTAGATGCTCTGTGGCCACGGAGCCATAATGCCGCTTTTAGTTATGGGCAACTCCTCCTATTCTCCTTGCTAGATGCTCTGTGGCCACGGAGCCATAATGCCGCTTTTAGTTATGGGCAACTCCTCCTCCTATTCTCCTTGCTAGATTCGCCTTGCTAGATTCGCCTCGTTAGATTCGCCTTGCTAGATTCTCCTTGCTAGATTCTCCTTGCTAGATTCTCCTTGCTAGATTCTCCTTGCTAGATGCTCTGTGGCCACGGAGCCATAATGCCGCTTTTAGTTATGGGCAACTCCTCCTATTCTCCTTGCTAGATTCGCCTTGCTAGATTCGCCTCGTTAGATTCGCCTCGCTAGATTCTCCTTGCTAGATTCGCCTTGCTAGATTCTCCTTGCTAGATTCTCCTTGCTAGATTCTCCTTGCTAGATTCGCCTTGCTAGATTCTCCTTGCTAGATTCTCCTTGCTAGATTCTCCTTGCTAGATTCGCCTTGCTAGATTCGCCTCGTTAGATTCGCCTCGCTAGATTCTCCTTGCTAGATTCGCCTTGCTAGATTCTCCTTGCTAGATTCTCCTTGCTAGATTCTCCTTGCTAGATTCGCCTTGCTAGATTCTCCTTGCTAGATTCTCCTTGCTAGATTCTCCTTGCTAGATTCGCCTTGCTAGATTCGCCTCGCTAGATTCGCCTTGCTAGATTCGCCTTGCTAGATTCTCCTTGCTAGATTCTTCTTGCTAGATTCGCCTTGCTAGATTCTCCTTGCTAGATTCACCTCGCTAGATTCGCCTTGCTAGATTCTCCTTGCTAGATCCGCCTCGCTAGATTCGCCTTGCTAGATTCGCCTTGCTAGATTCTCCTTGCTAGATTCGCCTCGCTAGATTCGCCTTGCTAGATTCACCTCGCTAGATCCGCCTTGCTAGATTCGCCTCGCTAGATTCGCCTCGCTAGATTCGCCTCGCTAGATTCGCCTCGCTAGATTCGCCTCGCTAGATTCGCCTCGCTAGATTCGCCTCGCTAGATTCTCCTCGCTAGATTCTCCTTGCTAGATTCTCCTTGCTAGATTCGCCTTGCTAGATTCTCCTTGCTAGATTCTCCTTGCTAGATTCTCCTTGCTAGATTCGCCTTGCTAGATTCTCCTTGCTAGATTCGCCTTGCTAGATTCTCCTTGCTAGATTCGCCTTACTAGATTCGCCTTGCTAGATTCGCCTCGCTAGATCCGCCTGCTAGATTCGCCTGGCTAGATTCTCCTTGCTAGATTCGCCTTACTAGATTCGCCTTCCTAGATTCGCCTCGCTAGATCCGCCTCGCTAGATCTGCCTTGCTAGATTCACCTCGCTAGATTCGCCTCGCTAGATTCGCCTTGCTAGATTCACCTCGCTAGATTCTCCTCGCTAGATTCTCCTTGCTAGATTCTCCTTGCTAGATTCTCCTTGCTAGATGCGTTATGTTTAGGCCGTGTAGATTGTGGCCTGGACCTGCCCTGGATCACATCCCATCCACACCTTTCTTCCTTGGCTCAGCTCAGACCACTATCTCAACACCCAATAAAATCATCTCTGTCTCTTTCTCTCTCTCTCTTTCTCTCTCTCCCTCTCTCTCTCTCTCTCTCTGTCTCTCTGCTCTCTCTCTCTGTCTCTCTCCCTGCTTCTCTCTCTCTCTCTCTCTCTCTCTCTCTCTCTCTCTCTCTCTCTCTCTCTCTCTCTCTCTCTCTCTGTCTCTCATATATTCTCTCATATTGTCTCTTCATATTAAACCAGCACACGTAGGAATGTTATGTGTGTTCTGCAGAGGTAGTCATGTACGGTAGCTATAGTAACCTAAATACGTGTTTCATAACTCAACTTATACTGAACTGAACTGAACTAAGGTTCAGAGACGGGTTAATGAATTGATGTGAACTCTGGGACCCAACAGTGACATTTCTCACAATGTTAAAGATCCAGTAAATATACACATCTTTAAATCAACTGTATACATAGTACTACAATACAGGTCAAATATATCTCGCATCTACAGTCAGATTTAGATTTATGAAATCTGTTATTTTCTTTGTGGTGAATTATCATTTTCTTATGTAGGAAAGTTCTCTCTCTCTCTCTCTCTCTCTCTCTCTCTCTCTCTCTCTCTCTCTCTCTCTCTCTCTCTCTCTCTCTCTCTCAATTCAATTCAATTCAAGGGACTTTATTGACATGGGAAACAAGTGTTAACATTGCCAAAGCAAGTGAGGTAGATAATATTCAAAAGTGAAATAAACAATATAAATTTACAGTTAACATTACACATACAGTTTCAAAATAATAAAGACATTACAAGTGTCATATATATATATATATATACAGTGTTGTAACAATGTACAAATGGTTAAAGTACACAAGGGAAAATAAATCAACATAAAGATGGGTTGTATTTACAATGGTGTTTGTTCTTCACTGGTTGCCCTTTTCTTGTGGCAACAGGTCACATATCTTGCTGCTGTGATGGCACACTGTGGAATTTCACCCAGTAGTTATGGGAGTTCATCAAAATTGGATTTGTTTTCGAATTCTTTGTGGATCTGTGTAATCTCTCTCTCTCTCTCTCTCTCTCTCTCTCTCTCTCTCTCTCTCTCTCTCTCTCTCTCTCAGTAACTAACTAGTGACCCGCACAATGTATCTAAGACTGAGAGGGATTCTCTATAGTCAGAGGAGTTAGTGCACAGAGACTAAGATAAAAAGAATAACTATTTCTAGCAGTAACACTAATTTAAAAGCGTAAATTAATCTTGCTGTTCTCTCTCTTTTCTGTCTCCTCCTCTCCACTGAGGATGGTATCTATTCCGAGATAATTTATACGTCCAAGAAAAAGGAGTAGGATGCTCTTTCCTTTGAATTCAATATGTATTCATTTTGTGTGTATTTTGGGGATGTTAAGTAACAGCCTAATAAAGGAATATATTTTGAAATCTGTTTTAGAATGAATCACATTTATTAAGACAAAGGAGTAAATGATACTACTAAACATATTTATTATTTAGTTTCAAGTACAGAACAGAAAGTAAACAGCTGTGTGTGTGTGTGTGTGTGTGTGTGTGTGTGTGTGTGTGTGTGTGTGTGTGTGTGTGTGTGTGTGTGTGTGTGTGTGTGTGTGTGTGTGTGTGTGTGTGTGTGTGTGTGTGTGTGTGTGTGTGTGTGTGTGTGTGTGTGTGTGTGTGTGTGTGTGTGTGTGTGTGTGTGTTATTAGATAGTTAGAAACTGTCTCTGAACCTGTTGGTATCAGACCTCATGCTCTGATACAGTCTGATGGTTTGAAGATAGAAACTGTCTCTGGACCTGTTGGTACCAGACCTCATGCTCTGATACAGTCTGATGGTTTGAAGATAGAAACTGTCAGACCTCATGCTAACATACTGTCTGCTCTATGGTAAAGGAGTGAACAGCTGGAGGTGTGGGGTCCTTGATGATGTTGCAGTACTTGATGTACTGGGCCGTCTTCACCACCCAGTGATGTACTGAGCCGTCTTCACCACCCGCTGGAGGGCCACGGTCCCAGTGATGTACTGAGCCGTCTTCACCACCCGCTGGAGGGCCATGGTCCCAGTGATGTACTGGTCCATCTTCACCACCCGCTGGAGGGCCACGGTCCCAGTGATGTACTGGTCCATCTTCACCACCCGCTGGAGGGCCACGGTCCCAGTGATGTACTGGTCCGTCTTCACCACCCGCTGGAGGGCCACGGTCCCAGTGATGTACTGGTCCATCTTCACCACCCGCTGGAGGGCCGCGGTCCCAGCGGTCCCAGGTCGTGGACCATGATGCAACTGGTCAGGACACGCTCGATGGTGCATAGTTCTTGTATAGTTCCTGGGGTGGCATGACACATTTCTTCAGCCACTTTAGGAAGTGGAAACGCTATTGCGCCCTCTTGACAAGAGTGGTTGTGTTGTTGGTCCATGTCAAGTCCTCGGTGATGTGGACGCTGAGGAACCTAAAACTGCTGACTGTCTCTACTGCAGTCCTGTTGATGTGGATCAGGGCATGTTCCCTCCTCTGCTTCCTAAAGCCAACAATCAACTCCTTTGTTTTGCTGACGTAGAGGGAAAGGTTGTTGTCCTGGCAGCACAATGCCAGTTCACTTACCTCCTTCCTATAGGCTGACTGGTCATATGGTTGATTATCAGACCTTGTGGTGTCGTCAGCAAACTTGATGATGGAGTTGATGCCGTGCAAAGCCAAGCAGTCGTGGGTGAACGGGGAGTACAGCAGAGGACTAAGGACACACCCCTGAGGAGCCCCTGTGTTAAGAGTCACAGGCACAGTTTTCTGCCCATATAGGAAGTCCAGGATCCAGTTGGTGGATGGAGCTGTTTGAGTGGATCCAGTGTAAAAGAACAAAGAAGTTGACATGTATCTCTCAGTATCCGCGGATTTTCACCAGTCTGTTTCCCCATTCAAATGTCTGAATACTGAGAAGCCTTGTGTCCTTACAATCCATGCTCTTGAGAAGGCGTCTCAAATGACACCCTATTCGCTTGACAAAAGTAGTGCACTATATAGGGGATAGGGTGTCATCACAGACGCCTTCTCAAGAGCATGGATTGTAAGGACACAAGGCTTCTCAGTATTCAGACATAGGGTTTGTCAGGCCACATCGAACAGTAGAATAATTTTTTTTTTACACTTATATACAAAATGCCACACAAAGCCCAAACACTGCCAACTTTTCTGAGAGGATTGAGATAACTTTGTAACCTGTAATGGATGAAGGAAGGTATTGAAACTCGTAGCACAGCGCTCTTAAATATGATTTTCAGCTGGCCCCAGTCAAAAGGGTCACAAGACTTTCTAAGTTGGGGGTAGAAAAATAAATCCATTTTACTTGTCATTCAGGTCACTCTCTCTTTTTCTCTGACTAGGTGAAACTTTAGCAACTGCTCACGTTCTGACCTTTTCATTCTGGAAAGACTTTGGCTGTGTCCCATTTGACACTCTATTCATCCTATAGTGCACTACTTTTCACCAGGACCCAATATAGGGAATAGGGTGCCATTGGGATACATCCCATTTAACACGATAGCCTACAGAGGTAGAATACTTCACAGCACCAGAGAGAGGACCAGACTGCTTTGAATCAGAGTAGCGTATCGTGTTTTATAGCAGAAAGCATATGATTGTTTGATTAACACGATCCTGATTTATAGAAGACATAAGATCTATGTTGAACAACTGTAAATTACATTTAATTCAAATTGTATCGGTCGCTTACACATATTTCTCAGATCGGCACGTGTGCTACCTCTCTGGCCTCTAGGTCACCAGGCTGCTCGTTACCGTCGTTACGCGCACCTGCGCGTCGTCAGACTCACCTGGACTCCATCAGCTCCTTGATTACCTTTATTATGTCCCTTTGGGGTTTCTTCCCCAGTCCTCATTGTTTCTGTGTCATGTTGCTGTTTGAGATTCTTGTTGTTTATTCATTAAATGTCACTCCCCTGAACTTCCCGACTCTCAGCGTACATCCACAGATGTTACCGCGGTTGTAATGCTAGATATTACTGCACCGTCGAAGCTAGATACACAAGCATTTCGCTACAACCGCGGTAACATCTGTGGATGTACGCTGAGAGTCTGGAAGCAAGTTCAGGGAGTGAATAATGCTACAACCGCATTAGTATCTGCTAAATATGTGTACAGTTGAAGTTGGAAGTGTACATACACTTAGGCTGGAGTCATTAAAACTCGTTTTTCAACCACTCCACAAATTTATAGTAAACAAACTATAGTTTAGTCGGTAAGGACATCTACTTTGTGCATGACACAAGTCATTTTTCCAACAATTGTTTACAGACAGATTATTTCCCTTATAATTCACTGTATCACAATTCCAGTGGGTCAGAAGTTTACATACACTAAGTTGACTGTGCCTTTAAACAGCTTGAAAAATTCCAGAAAATGATGTTGTGGCTTTAGAAGCTTCTGATAGGCTAATTGACATAATTTGAGTCAATTGGAGGTATACCTGTGGATGTATTTCAAGGAATACCTTCAAAGTCAGTGCCTCTTTGCTTGACATCATGGGAAAATCAAAAGATATCAGCCAAGACCTCAGAAAAAAATGGTAGACCTTCACAAGTCTGGTTCTTCCTTGGGAGCCAATTCCAAACGCTTGAAGGTACCACGTTCATCTGTACAAACAACAGTACGCAAGTATAAACACCATGGAACCACGCAGCCGTCATACCGCTCAGGAAGGAGACGCGTTCTGTCTCCTAGAGATGAACGTACTTTGGTGCGAAAAGCGCAAATCAATCCCAGCACAACAGCAAAGGACCTTGTGAAGATGCTGGAGGAAACAGGTACAAAAGTATCTATATCCGCAGAAAAACAAGTCCTATATCGACATACCCTGAAAGGCCTCTCAGCAAGGATGAAGCCACTGCTCCAAAAGTGCCATAAAAAAAAGCCAGGCTACAATTTGCAACTGCACATGGGGACAAAGTTCATACTTTTTGGAGAAATGTCGTCTGGTCTGATGAAACAAAAACAGAACTGTTTGGCCATAATGACCATCGTTGTAAGTCGCTCTGGATAAGAGCGTCTGCTAAATGACTTAAATGTTAAATGTTAAATGTCATGTTTGGAGGAAAAAGGGGGAGGCTTGTAAGCCGAAGAATACCATCCCAACGGTGAAGCACGGGGGTGGCAGCATCATGTTGTGGGGGTGCTTTGCTGCAGGAGGGACTGGTGCACTTCCCAAATTTGATGGCATCATGAGGCAGGACAATTATGTGGATATTTTGAAGCAACATCTCAAGACATCAATCAGGAAGATAAAGCTTGGTCACAAATTGGTTTACCAAATGGACAATGACCCCAAGCATACTTACAAAGTTGTGGCAAAATGCCTTCTGCACAACAAAGTCAATGTATTGGAGTGGCCATCACAAAGCCCTGACCTCAATCCCATAGAAAATTTGTTGGCAAAACTGAAAAAGCATGTGTGAGCAAGGAGGCCTACGAACCTGACTCAGTTACACCAGCTCTGTCAGTAGGAATGGGCCAAAATTCACCCAACCTATTGTCGTTAGCTTGTGGAAGGCTACCCGAAACATTTGACCCAAAGGCAACGCTACCAAATACTAATTGAGTGTATGTAAACTTCTGACCCAATGGGAATGTGATGAAAGAAATAAAAGCTGAAATAAATAATTCTCTCTACTGTTATTCTGACATTTCACATTCTTAAAATAAAGTGGTGATCCTAACTGACCTAAGACAGGGCATTTGTACCAGGATTAAATGTCATGTACTTGGCTAAGGTGTATGTAAACTTCCAACTTCAAATGTAGGCATGGTTCATAGGGTTGGTTCCTTCTTACTCTGATTAAATGTCAGGAATTGTGAAAAACTGAGTTTAAATGTAATTGGCTAAGGTGTATGACTTCAACCGTTGGTAACCAATAATATTTTATTTGAAATAAATGTCATTTACAGTTGTTTCACCAGAGATCTTATGTCCTATATGTTACTGTTGTTAGTATGTTGTTAGTATGTTGTTAGTGTGTTGTTAGTATGTTGTTAGTATGTTGTTAGTATGTTCAGGTATGTTGTGCTTGAGACGTCACTGCAGACATCCTGGTTTGAATTCAGGCTGTATTCACAACCGACCGTGATTGGGAGTCCCACAATTGGCACAGCGTTGTCCGGTTTAGGGGAGGGTTTGGCCATCATTGGAGGTAAGAATTTGTTCTTACCTGGCTTGCCTAGTTAAATAAAGGTCAAATAAATAAAATAAATATATATATATATATGCCTTGCGAAAGTATTCGGCCCCCTTGAAGTTTGCGACATTTTGCCACATTTCAGGCTTCAAACATTAAGACATACCCCAAGCGACTTACAGCTGGAATCGCAGCAAAAGGTGGCGCTACAAAGTATTAACTTAAGGGGGCTGAATAATTTTGCACGCCCAATTATTCAGTTTTTGATTTGTTAAAAAAGTTTGAAATATCCAATAAATGTTGTTCCACTTCATAATTGTGTCCCACTTGTTGTTGATTCTTCACAAAAAAATACAGTTTTATATCTTTATGTTTGAAGCATGAAATGTGGCAAAAGGTCGCATAGTTCAAGGGGGCCGAATACTTTCGCAAGGCACTGTATATACATTTGCTTCGTGTGTATAATCTTGCATTAAAATCTTAATTTTATCTTCACATATCTGTTCTATTGTTCTGTTCCCTCCGCTCTGAACCTTTGAAAAATATATATTTTACTTGTACATTGTGCATTCAAATTTGGAAACTCATTGGATTCTGTCAATCATGTCTGATCCCTGGTTCTGACCCTACTATCTGAGCAAGTCTCAGTTTGGACATCTGAGGATGTCTCTCTAATAGAGATCACTGTGACTGATCAAGATTTAGGGTCGTACAGCACCTCTCCTACCCCCTGTTCGCATCACATCAAACGCAGATAGAGGCTGTGTCACAAATAGCACACGGTTGCGTACTATTCCCTACATAGATCACTACTTTTAGCCAGAGCATTAAAGGCCTTGGTCAAAAGTAGTGCACTATGTAGGGAATAGGTTTCTGTTTGTGACGCTCAGGGTGTCAGCAGGGATTAGGACGGAGGAGGAGAGTCTTCTGTCTTGGTCAGAGTTGGCGTGATGCTCTCTCCAGCTCCTTTTGAAGTTAAGGATGACCATGCTCTGTGTTTTAAAATACATGAGTGTGAGTCTCGAATGGCACGCTATTCCCTATATGGTGCACTAGTTTTGAGCAGGGCCCTATCGTGCACTATATAGGAAATGGGACACCATTTGAGACAGAATCCAAAGCAACAAAAAAAAAAAGTTAGTAACTGACACTAAGATAAGACTCAGGCTTCCTTCAGTGTTTATTTTTTTTTTTTTTTCTCACATAATCTCATCTCCACCCAGGTCGAGATCTGATTGAAGTTATTTTTTATATTTTTAGTTGCTTCCTTTGAAGAAGGAATTTCTTCCCTTTCGTTCTTTTGAGAGAAGTGGGTGGCCCAGAGCTGACCTTTCATTTCTCATTTATTTGTTCTCCCATCGGCTTTCTAAAAAGTTACTCACACATGCCCCCCCCTCTCTCCACCCCCCCCCTCCTCCTCTCCCTCCTCTCCCCTACCCCCCTTCCTCCTCCCCCCTCCCTCCTCTCTCCCTGTAGCATCTTGGGAAGATATGAATTGAGACGTCTCACTCCCAGTGTTTGTCCCACATAGCACCCTATTCCCAATACAGTATAGTGCACAACTTTGGACTAGAATCCCCATGTTCAAAAGTAATCCACTACATAGAGAATAGGGTGTCTTTTGGGATGCAAACCCCTGACAATTCTAGCAGTAATTTGTGTTTTATTTGCCAACTGCCAACCGCCACCCTCACTCTCCTTCTCCCGCTCCCGCTTTCTCTCCTGCTCTCTCTGTCTCTCTCTGTCCTAGCAGAGCTCAGGCAGGGAAGGAGAGGAGAGGAGAGGAGAGGAGAGGAGAGGAGAGGAGAGGAGAGGAGAGGAGAGGAGAGGAGAGGAGAGGAGAGGAGAGGAGAGGAGAGGAGAGGAGAGGAGAGGAGAGGAGAGGAGAGGAGAGGAGAGGAGAGGAGAGGAGAAACAGAGTTCATGGAAGGAAAGAGGATGAGGGAGAGGGGAGTAACAGAGTGTAAAGTTGGAAATTAGCTGAGTTGCTAAGCTGCTAAAACTAGAGTGAGTTTTAGAGGGCGGAAAGTTGCAGCCGTTTCAGATGAGCTTTAATCTAATCTAATGGGAGAGGCGAGGAGAGCTCCTGCAGCTTAGCTCAGCTCTGGTTTGAAGGGCTCTTCCAGATGCTATAGGTGTGGCAAAAACAGACATACCTGCAATAGCACAGCAGAACAAATAGATATTATTACGTAACACAACACTTCTGACTATCGTCCTTCAAACAAAATACTTCTACCCTGTAAACAAAACAGGTGTGCTTTTATTGTCACATACAGATAGGTGTTGTTTTACAGGGTCAGTCATAGTAGTATGATAGGTGTTGTTGTACAGGGTCAGCCATAGTAGTATGATAGGTGTTGTTATACAGGGTCAGTCATAGTAGTATGATAGGTGTTGTTTTACAGGGTCAGTCATAGTAGTATGATAGGTGTTGTTGTACAGGGTCAGTCATAGTAGTATGATAGGTGTTGTTATACAGGGTCAGTCATAGTAGTATGATAGGTGTTGTTTTACAGGGTCAGTCATAGTAGTATGATAGGTGTTGTTGTACAGGGTCAGTCATAGTAGTATGATAGGTGTTGTTGTACAGGGTCAGTCATAGTAGTATGATAGGTGTTGTTTTACAGGGTCAGACATAGTAGTATGATAGGTGTTGTTGTACAGGGTCAGTCATAGTAGTGTGATAGGTGTTGTTTTACAGGGTCAGTCATAGTAGTGTGATAGGTGTTGTTTTACAGGGTCAGTCATAGTAGTATGATAGGTGTTGTTGTACAGGGTCAGTCATAGTAGTATGATAGGTGTTGTTTTACAGGGTCAGTCATAGTAGTATGATAGGTGTTGTTGTACAGGGTCAGTCATAGTAGTGTGATAGGTGTTGTTTTACAGGGTCAGTCATAGTAGTGTGATAGGTGTTGTTATACAGGGTCAGTCATAGTAGTATGATAGGTGTTGTTTTACAGGGTCAGACATAGTAGTACAGCGTTCCTGGAATAAATGTGGGTCAAATGCCTTGCTTCACTTTATTGGCTCAGGTATTCGAACCAACAACCTTTCGGTAACTGGCCCAACGCTCTAACCACTAGGCTACCTGCCACTTTAGCCTGGCATTACCATTTGATATAATATAATAATATTTTGATCATTTTTAAATAACACGAAATGTTCTACTCTATCTTACTATCCTATATTTTACTAGAATAATCCTAATTTGACTCTAATCTAGAGCTCCCTAGAATACAGAGAATCTAATCTAGAAAAATAATATAATAATATTTTGATCATTTTTAAATAACACGAAATGTTCTACTCTATCTTTATATCCTATATTTTACTAGAATAATCTCTAATTTGGAATCATCTCTAATCTAGAATAATCTCTCATTTAGAATCATCTCTAATCTAGAATAATCTCTCATTTAGAATCATCTCTAATCTAGAATAATCTCTCATTTAGAATCATCTCTAATGTAGAATAATCCTCATTTAGAATCATCTCTAATCTTGAATAATCTCTCATTAAGAATAATATCTAATCTTGAATAATCTCTCATTAAGAATAATCTCTAATCTTGAATAATCTCTCATTAAGAATAATGTCTAATCTAGAATAATCTCTCATTATGAATAGTCTCTAATTAAGAATAATCTCTAATCTAGAATAATCTCTCAATAAGAATAATCTCTCATTTAGAATAATCTGATATTGCAATATTATGTGAAACTCAACTGGATGTTTCATCTTAATGGAAGTGAATGGTTATCCAGGGCTCTCCAATGCTGCGGCTGTGGACAAATCAAATCAATGTATTTGTCACATGCACCAAATACAACAGGTGTAGACTTTACTTACAAGACTGCTTACTTACAAGCTTTTAACCAACAATGCAGATTTAAGAAAAATAATCATTAAGAAAATATTTTCTAAATAAACTAACAATAACAAGGCTATATACAGGGGGTACCGGTACCGAGTCAATGTGCGGGGGTACAGGTTAGTCGAGGTGGTTGAGGTAATTTGTACATGTCGGTAGGGGTAAATTGACTATGCATAGTTCATAAACAGCAGTGTTTAAATAAAATAATAAATAAATACAACTTTTATTTAAACACTGCTGTTTTGTTATTGTTTTTTTATTGTAATAATAATAAATATTATTATTTTACTTTAGTTTATTTAGTAGAACTCAGAACAGCAATAGAACTCAGAACAATAATAGAACTCAGAACAGCAATAGAACTCAGAACAATAATAGAACTCAGAACAATAATAGAACTCAGAACAGCAATAGAACTCAGAACAATAATAGAACAGAACAGAACAATAATAGAACTCAGAACAGCAATAGAACAGAACAATAATAGAACTCAGAACAGCAATAGAACTCAGAACAATAATAGAACAGCAATAGAACTCAGAACAATAATACAACTCAGAACAGCAATAGAACTCAGAACAATAATAGAACTCAGAACAATAATAGAACTCAGAACAGCAATAGAACTCAGAACAATAATAGAACTCAGAACAGCAATAGAACTCAGAACAATAATAGAACTCAGAACAGCAATAGAACTCAGAACAATAATAGAACTCGGAACAGCAATTTGATATTTCAATATTCTGTGGTATTCGACTGCATCTTTCATCTTGGTGGAATTGCATGGCTACAAACGGTTCCCATGGTATCGAGATTATATGACGTCCACTTGAACTTGCCACAGTGTTAACAGAAGACAGGACCTCTCCATGTTCCACCACTACGTCCTGAATGTGACCCTATTCCCTACATAGTGCACAACTTTAACCGGAGCGCCGTGGGATATCCGATGGGCGGCTATATAAGGAATAGGGGGCCATTTGGGATGATAACAGCCCATGTCCCTGGGTCAGAGATGTGAAGGGCCCCTGAGGGGGATGGGTAATTGGCTACAGGCTGACACGGGTATCTATTCTTCAGGGAGACAGGCTTGAGTCCCAAATGGCACCCTATTCACTACATAGTGCACGACTGTAGACCAGAACCCAGAGGACATAGTGCACTACTGTTGACCAGGACTCATAGTGCACTACTATAGACCAGGACTCATAGTGCTCTACTGTTGACCAGGACTCATAGTGCACTACTGTAGACCAGGACTCATAGTGCACTACTATAGACCAGGACTCATAGTGCACTACTGTAGACCAGGACTCATAGTGCACTACTGTAGACCAGGACCCATAGTGCACTACTGTTGACCAGGACTCATAGTGCACTACTGTAGACCAGGACCCATAGTGCACTACTATAGACCAGGACTCATAGTGCACTACTGTAGACCAGGACTCATAGTGCACTACTATAGACCAGGACTCATAGTGCACTACTGTAGACCAGGACCCATAGTGCACTACTATAGACCAGGACTCATAGTGCACTACTATAGACCAGGACTCATAGTGCACTACTGTAGACCAGGACTCATAGTGCACTACTATAGACCAGGACTCATAGTGCACTACTGTTGACCAGGACTCATAGTGCACTACTATAGACCAGGACCCATAGTGCACTACTGTTGACCAGGACTCATAGTGCACTACTGTTGACCAGGACCCATAGTGCACTACTGTTGACCAGGACTCATAGTGCACTACTATAGACCAGGACCCATAGTGCACTACTGTTGACCAGGACTCATAGTGCACTACTGTTGACCAGGACCCATAGTGCTCTACTGTTGACCAGGACCCATAGTGCTCTACTGTTGACCAGGACCCATAGTGCTCTACTTTAGACCAGGACCCATAGTGCTCTACTGTTGACCAGGACACATAGTGCTCTACTGTTGACCAGGACCCATAGTGCTCTACTGTTGACCAGGACCCATAGTGCTCTACTTTAGACCAGGACCCATAGTGCTCTACTGTTGACCAGGACCCATAGTGCTCTACTGTTGACCAGGACCCATAGTGCTCTACTTTAGACCAGGACCCATAGTGCTCTACTGTTGACCAGGACACATAGTTTTCTACTGTTGACCAGGTCACATAGTGCTCTACTATTAACCTCACTGCATCACCTCCCCTCCCCTTCACTGCATCACCCACCCCTTCACTGCATCACCTCCCCTCCCCCTCAATACATCACCTCCCCTCCCCTTCACTGCATCACATCCCCTCCCCCCACTGCATCACATCCTCTCCCCTTCACTGCATCACCTCCCCTCCTCCCCACTGCATCACAGCCCCTCCCCTTCACTGCATCACCTCCCCCCCCCACTGCATCACATCCCCTCCCCTTCACTGCACCCCCTCCCCTCACTGCATCACATCCCCTCCCCTCACTGCACCCCCTCCCCTCACTGCATCACATCCCCTCCCCCTCACTGCACCCCCTCCCCCTCACTACATCACATCACCTCCCCCTCACTGCATCACATCCCCCCTGACTGCATCACCTCCCTCCCCTTCATTGCATCACCTCCCTCTCCCCCTCACTGCATCCCCTCCCCCTCACTGCATCCCCTCCCCTCACTGCATCACCTCCCCTCACTGCATCACATCCCCTCCCCTTCACTGCATCACCTCCCCTCCCCTCAATACATCACCTCCCCTCCCCTTCACTGCATCACATCCCCTCCCCCCACTGCATCACTTCCCCTCCCCTTCACTGCATCACCTCCCCTCCCCACCACTGCATCACATCCTCTCCCCTTCACTGCATCACCTCCCCTCCTCCCCACTGCATCACATCCCCTCCCCTTCACTGCATCACCTCCCCTCCCCCACTGCATCACATCCCCTCCCCTTCACTGCACCCCTCCCCCTCACTGCATCACATCCCCTCCCCTCACTGCACCCCTCTCCCCTCACTGCATCACATCCCCCTCCCCCTCACTGCACCCCCTCCCCCTCACTGCATCACATCACCTCCCCCTCACTGCATCACATCCCCTCCCCTTCACTGCATCACCTCCCCCTCCCCCTCACTACATCACCTCCCCTCCCCTTCACTGCATCACATCCCCTCCCAGCCACTGCATCACTTCCCCTCTCCTTCATTGCATCACCTCCCCTCACCCTCACTGCATCACCTCCCCTCCCCATCACTGCATCACCTCCCCTCCCCCTCTCCTCTTACTACATCACCTCTCCCCTCACTACATCCCCTCCCCCTCACTGCATCCCCTCCCCTCACTGCAAATCAAGCCTCTTCCCCCTCACTGCGTCCCCTCCCCCTTACTACATCAAATCCCCTCCCCCTCTCCCCTCACCACATCCCCTCCCCCTCACTACATCCCCTCCCCCTCACTACATCCCCTCCCCTCACTGCATCACACCCCTCTCCCTCACTGCATCCCCTCCCCTCTCCCCTCACTGCATCCCCTCCCCCTCACTACATCCCCTCCCCCTCACTACATCCCCTCCCCTCACTGCATCACACCCCTCTCCCCTCACTGCATCCCCTCCCCCTCACTGCATCACAACCCCTCTCCCCTCACTGCATCCCCTCCCCTTCACTACATCCCCTCCCCTCACTACATCCCTTCCCCCTCACTACATCCCCTCCCCCTCACTACATCCCTCCCCCTCACTGCATCAAATCCCCTCTCCCTCACTGCATCCCCTCCCCTCACTGCATCACATCCCCTCTCCCCTCACTGCATCTCCTCCCCCTCAATACATCCCCTCCCCTCACTGCATCCCCTCCCCTCACTGCATCACATCCCCCTCACTGCATCCCTCCCCTCACTGCATCCCCTCCCCTCACTGCATCCCCTCCCCTCACTGCATCACATCCCCCTCACTGCATCCCCTCCCCCTCACTGCATCCCCTCCCCCTCACTGCATCCCCTCCCCTCACTGCCTCCCCCCTCACAGCCTCCCCCCTCACTACATCCCCTCCCCCTCACTGCATCCCCTCCCCTCACTGCATCCCCTCCCCCTCACTGCACCCCCTCCCCTCACTGCACCCCTCCCCCCTCACTGCATCCCCTCCCCCTCACTGCATCCCCTCACCCCTCACTGCACCCCCACCCCCTCTCTGCATCACATCCCCTCCCCCACTGCATCACATCCCCTCCCCTCACTGCATCATATCCCCTCCCCCTCACTGCATCACATCCCCTCCCCTCACTGCATCCCCCTCACTGTATCACCTCAATGTACATCACAGCTTACTATCAATCTGGTGACAGTAGCTTGGCGACAGTAGCTTGGTGACAGTAGCTTTGTTACAGTAGCTTGTTGACAGTAACTTTGTTACAGTCGCTTGGTGACAGTCGCTTGGTGACAGTTGCTTGGTGACAGTCACTTGTTGACAGTAGCTTGGCCAGTTTTTGTTTGAGATTGGACTACATTGCAGTCAGATTTCACAGAATTACTGACCTAGAAATCACCTTGTCACTCTGTTCCCCAGTCACCTGCTCCCTGTCACTCTGTTCCCCAGTCACCTGCTCCCTGTCACTCTGTTCCCCAGTCACCTGCTCCCTGTCACTCAAATCAAATCAAATCAAATTTATTTATATAGTCCTTCGTACATCAGCTGATATCTCAAAGTGCTGTACAGAAACCCAGCCTAAAACCCCAAACAGCAAACAATGCAGGTGTAAAAGCACGGTGGCTAGGAAAAACTCCCTAGAAAGGCCAAAACCTAGGAAGAAACCTAGAGAGGAACCGGGCTATGTGGGGTGGCCAGTCCTCTTCTGGCTGTGCAGGGTAGAGATTATAACAGAACATGACCAAGATGTTCAAATGTTCATAAATGACCAGCATGGTCAAATAATAATAAGGCAGAACAGTTGAAACTGGAGCAGCAGCACAGTCAGGTGGACTGGGGACAGCAAGGAGACATCATGTCAGGTAGTCCTGGGGCACGGTCCTAGGGCTCAGATCCTCCGAGAGAGAGAAAGAAAGAGAGAATTAGAGAGAGCATATGTGGGGTGGCCAGTCCTCTTCTGGCTGTGCCGGGTGGAGATTATAACAGAACGTGGCCAAGATGTTCAAATGTTCATAAATGACCAGCATGGTTGAATAATAGTAAGGCAGAACAGTTGAAACTGGAGCAGGAGCATGGCCAGGTGGACTGGGGACAGCAAGGAGTCCTCATGTCAGGTAGTCCTGGGACATGGTCCTAGGGCCCAGGCCAGTTGAAACTGGAGCAGCAGCATGGCCAGGTGGACTGGGGACAGCAAGGAGTCATCATGTCAGGTAGTCCTGGGGCATGGTCCTAGGGCTCAGGTCCTCCGAGAGAGAGAAAGAAAGAGAGAAGGAGAGAATTAGAGAACGCACACTTAGATTCACACAGGACACCGAATAGGACAGGAGAAGTACTCCAGATAAACAAACTGACCCTAGCCCCCCGACACATAAACTACTGCAGCATAAATACTGGAGGCTGAGACAGGAAGGGTCAGGAGACACTGTGGCCCCATCCGAGGACACCCCCGGACAGGGCCAAACAGGAAGGATTGTCACTCTGTTCCCCAGTCACCTGCTCCCTGCCACTCTGTTCCCCAGTCACCTGCTCCCTGTCACTCTGTTCCCCAGTCACCTGCTCCCTGCCACTCTGTTCCCCAGTCACCTGCTCCCTGTCACTCTGTTCCCCAGTCACCTGCTCCCTGCCACTCTGTTCCCCAGTCACCTGCTCCCTGTCACTCTGTTCCCCAGTCACCTGCTCCCTGCCACTCTGTTCCCCAGTCACCTGCTCCCTGCCACTCTGTTCCCCAGTCACCTGCTCCCTGCCACTCTGTTCCCCAGTCACCTGCTCCCTGCCACTCTGTTCCCCAGTCACCTGCTCCCTGCCACTCTGTTCCCCAGTCACCTGCTCCCTGCCACTCTGTTCCCCAGTCACCTGCTCCCTGTCACTCTGTTCCCCAGTCACCTGCTCCCTGTCACTCTGTTCCCCAGTCACCTGCTCCCTGCCACTCTGTTCCCCAGTCACCTGCTCCCTGCCACTCTGTTCCCCAGTCACCTGCTCCCTGCCACTCTGTTCCCCAGTCACCTGCTCCCTGCCACTCTGTTCCCCAGTCACCTGCTCCCTGTCACTCTGTTCCCCAGTCACCTGCTCCCTGCCACTCTGTTCCCCAGTCACCTGCTCCCTGTCACTCTGTTCCCCAGTCACCTGCTCCCTGCCACTCTGTTCCCCAGTCACCTGCTCCCTGTCACTCTGTTCCCCAGTCACCTGCTCCCTGCCACTCTGTTCCCCAGTCACCTGCTCCCTGCCACTCTGTTCCCCAGTCACCTGCTCCCTGCCACTCTGTTCCCCAGTCACCTACTCCCTGCCACTCTGTTCCCCAGTCACCTGCTCCCTGCCACTCTGTTCCCCAGTCACCTGCTCCCTGTCACTCTGTTCCCCAGTCACCTGCTCCCTGCCACTCTGTTCCCCAGTCACCTGCTCCCTGCCACTCTGTTCCCCAGTCACCTGCTCCCTGTCACTCTGTTCCCCAGTCACCTGCTCCCTGCCACTCTGTTCCCCAGTCACCTGCTCCCTGTCACTCTGTTCCCCAGTCACCTGCTCCCTGCCACTCTGTTCCCCAGTCACCTGCTCCCTGTCACTCTGTTCCCCAGTCACCTGCTCCCTGCCACTCTGTTCCCCAGTCACCTGCTCCCTGTCACTCTGTTCCCCAGTCACCTGCTCCCTGCCACTCTGTTCCCCAGTCACCTGCTCCCTGCCACTCTGTTCCCCAGTCACCTGCTCCCTGTCACTCTGGACACCAGTCATTTGGTAGAGTAGTGGGAAAGAGGGAGTGGTCCAACAGGAACAGTGGCTCTGACATCAAGCATCTTACGGACTGCGCCACAAAAGGACAAACCTCTGGGCAGAGGCAGTACAACGTTCACAAAAGACATGTAACAGATGCTTGGCCAAAAACCTCAGACTCCTCCATATGGTGGCTGTTGGATACAGTAGTACTGATTTACCTGGATGAGACTGGAGAGTCTGGGTTGATGAGCTTGTTACAAAACCACTGATGAGCATTACATCCTGGCCAGAGACCAGTTTGATCCACTTGCTTAATTGAGTCCTTCTTAATTAATTCCTGATGTGAATAGAATTGGCTATAAATTTAAAAAATATATATATTTCACGACTAAAATTTGTAATTGGTGTAAAGAGGACCAGGTAATGAGCATTTTGTCTGGTTGGATACCTTGCAGCTATAACATTAACACATAGAGAAACATGAACACACACACACACATAATGCCATACATAATTCATAATGCACATCTGAGAGTGGTAGTGTTTGTTGGCATGGTAGCCATGGAACCTGGAGATGTGATGGGGAATGGAGGGAGTTCAAAAACACACACGCACGCACGCACGCACACACGCACGCACACACACACACACACACACACACACACACACACACACACACACACACACACACACACACACACACACACACACACACACACACACACACACACAAACCCATACCCATGAGTATGGTTATCGTCAATCAGCGAGGCACACATTGAAACAACAGCTGCTATTAATTAAACATTCATTTTTAAGTTCCTGTGAAAATTGTCCTGCTTGGTGTGGAATGCTGTGTGGAACTAGAGCAGTGCCAGTATAGAATACTGGGGGGGACTAGAGCAGTGACAGTATAGAATACTGGGGGGGACTAGAGCAGTGACAGTATAGAATACTGGGGGAGGGACTAGAGCAGTGACAGTATAGAATACTGGGGAGGAACTAGAGCTGTGTCAGTATAGAATACTGGGGGAACTAGAGCAGTGTCAGTATAGAATACTGGGGGAAACTAGAGCAGTGTCAGTATAGAATACTGGGGGGAACTAGAGCAGTGACAGTATAGAAAACTGGGGGGGGGGTGATGGATTGCTGGGGGTGTAGAATAGTGATGGATTACTGGGGGTGTAGAATAGTGATGGATTACTGGGGGTGTAGAAGAGTGATGGATTACTGGGGGTGTAGAAGAGTGATGGATTACTGGGGGTGTAGAACAGTTTGAGAAAAAATGGTTAATAAGTGATTTAATGTGCCATAAAAAATTTGAGCAACTTGAAAATAATAAATTGTCTTAGTTTCCAAGTGGTGCTGAATGGTCTCTACAACTGGCAGATATCATTCTTCCATAGTGTTTCTGCAGGCGATAGATTGCTTGTTGTTCGGTGTGTGCTGGCCCGTATAATGCTAAATTAACTGACGAATGGGACGATCATTGTGTCGTAGAGACTGAGAGCAGTGCTTCTGTTAAATGGAGATATCTCATTTTGCCAAGTATCCCGTATTTTGGGGTATGTTAGAGGTTATTAATTTTTGTCTTGTTCCCATGACAATTCATCATCAATCGGAACATCAAGGAAGTAGGTTGTACAGGCCTGATCAACAGGTATATTTTCAATATGTACTGCTATATAATCTGTATTCTATTTCTTTTCTTTGGACAAAATAATACAACTGAAAAAAGTGACAATTTGTTCATTTTAAAAACTTCATTTTGAAACTATTACATAGTTCATTATTAACAACATTAATAAGGTAAATTAAATCTGTGTGAGAGTAAAATATATATCAACATGTATTATCAGCAAATAATATCTGGGAGAGCACTTTTGATGCATTGGGCTGATGTATATCAGTAGTAATAGTGGTCCAAGAATTGATCCCTGCGGGACACCATACTTCATCTCCAGCTGGAGAACCAAAGTAGAGATTGTTCAGTCACGCCAATAGTTTCAAGTTTTTTGTCATAAAATATTATGATCAAAAGTATCAAATGCTTTTTTGAGAGATCCAGAAAAAATGCCCAATGTATGATCTTTGTGATAATTTGCTGTATGTATTTCTTCAATTAAATAAGTAACAGGCATGTAGGTAGAGTGAGATTTTCTGAAGCTGATGTTTGTATAACAGACTTCATTTGTTCATTTGTTGTTATATGCAAGCTTCTCTAAAATTGTTGAGACAGCCGTCTAGAATTGAGATCGGTCTGTAATTGGTTTTTGGATCATCAGGAATTGGAACAATTTAGACCATTTTCAGCTGATAAGGCACAATGCCCTTTGCAAATTATAAGAGGTATGATAATGAATTCAACCACTTCTTTTAGCCAGTGTAGCATCCAATCTGTCGATGACCAGAGACAGTGTTGTTCAGAGATAATAAGATTACACTTACCTCATGACAGGACACGGGTCAATTTGAACTTTCTAGATTGAGCCAGACTCATCAATTGGGAGTGGACTTTCATCAGTCACAGGAATGTTGTCTGCTAAAGTTCTGCCCAGATTCTGTGAATAAAAAAACTGATTCAACTGGGTATAATCCTCGTCTAAAGATTCATTCCAAGAAACACATTCATTTACATTTTATTTGTATTTAACCAGGGAGGCCAGTTGAGAACAAGTTCTCATTTACAACTGAGACCTGGCCAAGATAAAGCAAAGCAGTGCGAAAAAAAAAACAACAACACAGAGTTACACATAAACAAACAAGTGTACAGTCAAGAACACAATAGAAAAATCTATATACAGTGAAGAATTAGAAAAATATAAATTGATTGTATGCTGGTTGACTATAATATGGGAAGTTGATCAGAAAGGATACCAGAAAATAATTTGTAAATATGTTATCAATCAGAAGTTGTTACGTTTTCTGTAATTACATTTACATTACATTTAAGTCATTTAGCAGACGCTCTTATCCAGAGCGACTTACAAATTGGTGCATTCACCTTATGACATCCAGTGGAACAGCCACTTTACAATAGTGCATCTAAATCTTTTAAAGGGGGGGGGATGAGAAGGATTACTTTATCCTATCCTAGGTATTCCTTAAAGAGGTGGGGTTTCAGGTGTCTCCGGAAGGTGGTGATTGACTCCGCTGTCCTGGCGTCGTGAGGGAGTTTGTTCCACCATTGAGAGGCCAGAGCAGCGAACAGTTTAATTCTAGTTGATTTGTTTTTTAATCGCAGGATAAAAACAACGTGAATACATGATATCCCAAAATATATTTCAGTAAGATCCTGATTGGCTGATGCTATTAATATTGAAGTCTTCCATAGTTTTGCAGTCCTTTCCCTCCCTGGTTACGATATCAAGTGCAGTCTGCCAAGAGGAGGTTGAATTATCGGTTATAGTAGTCAGGAGGTCTGTAAATTCACCCAATGATATCACTGGTTTCCACAAGCATAGATGTTCTCATTAATGTACAAAGAGACTCCTCCACAGCTTCGGCCTTGTCTACACCTGTACACATGATTGTAGTTTTCAACGTGGTAGAGCTCTACATTATCTTTAGACAACTATGTCTCTGTAACTCCAACAATAGAAAAACTGTTAATAATCCAAGGATCAAGTTATGAAAAACTTTAGGAAAAATACGAGCAAAATAGATAAAGCCAAATGTCTAAATGTATTTTCTGGTTGACTTGGCTGTGTGCTTAAGGTTGTTGCCCTGTTGGAAGGTGAACCTTCGCCCCAATCTGAGGTCCTGAGTGCTCTGGAGAAGGTTTTCAGCAAAGATCTCTCTGTACTTTGCTCTGTTCATCTTTCCTTTGACCCTGACTCATCTCACAGTCCCTGCCACTGAAAAACATCCCCACAGCATGACGCTGCAACCACCATGCTTCATCGTAGGGATGGTGCCAGGTTTCCTCCAAACGTGATGCTTGGCGTTCAGGCCAAAGTGTTAAATCCTTGTTTCATCAGACCAGAGAATCTTGTTAATCATGGTTTGAGAGTCCTTTAGGTGTCTTTTGGCAAACTCCAAGTGGGCTGTCATGTGCATTTCCCTGAGGAGTGGCTTCCATCTGGCCACTCTACCATAAAGGCCTGATTGGTGGAGCGCTGCAGAGATGGTTGTCCTTTTGGAAGGTTTTCCCTTGTCTACAGAGTAACTCTGGAGCTCTGTCAGAGTGACCATTTGGGTACTTGGTCACCTCCCTGACCAAGGCCCTTCTCCCCCGATTGCTCAGTTTGTCCGGTCGGCCAGCTTTAGGAAGAGTCTTGGTGTTTCCAAACTTCTTCCATTTCAGAATGATGGAGGCCACTGTGTTCTAGGGGACCTTCAATGCTGCAGAAATGTTTTGGTTCCCTTCCCCAGATCTGTGCCTCGACACAATCCTGTCTTGGAGCTCTACGGACAAGTCCTTCGACCTCATGGCTTGGAAACAGGATGCATCTGAGCTCAATTTCAAGTCTCATAGCAAAGGGTCTGAATACTTATGTAAATAAGGTATTTCTGTCTTTGATTTTAATGCATTTGCAAACATTTCAAAAATTGTTTTCAATTGTATATTTTCAATATTTTGTTTATATTTTTTCAATATTCTGAAATTAATGTAAGAACAGCCAAAATGTAACAATTTTTAGTCTCCAAAATGCACTTACACAAAAATGGATTTATCATTATTTTCACATTTTAAGTGTTATTTCGACCTCCTTTTGTGGAAATATTTTTTTTAAACAGGAAAATCACATTAAGATACAAATATGAAATATATATCAACAATCCTTCCTCTAAAGGACCCTTCTATGAACTTTACATTTAGAGAAAATCCCTAAACATCGTGCTCTTGTTTTGCTGTAGTTTGTGAGGAATCACCCACGTATATAGAGAGGTAAGATGCATCCCAAATGGCTGTTCCCTACAGTATATAACCCTATAGACTCAAAAAGTACAGTATGTAGGGAATAGGGTGCCATAGGGCTCTGGTCTAAAGTAGTGCACTATATAGGGAATAGGGTTCCATTGGGCTCTGGTCAAAAGTAGTGCACTATATAGGGAATAGGGTTCCATTGGGCTCTGGTCAAAAGTAGTGCACTATATAGGGAATAGGGTTCCATTGGGCTCTGGTCAAAAGTAGTGCACTATATAGGGAATAGGGTTCCATTGGGCTCTGGTCAAAAGTAGTGCACTATATAGGGACTAGGGTGCCATTTGGGACGATACCTATTGCCTTTTCGCAATTGGATATGCTCAACTCCTGCACTTTCGCCCTCCATCTTCTCTCCTTTATTGAAAAAAGGTAAAAGGTCATTGAGGAGAGGGTGAACGTGGAGGAAAACACACTTGTACGTAGTCAGACTCTCCACTGACGCAAATGATGTTTTACGGTGTGCATCATAAAAATAACGTGTGAAAGTGATAAAAAACAACGAATGAAGTTTATTTTTTTTGTGTATATTGTAGCATGCTTCTCTCCTCTGACAAAACAACAGCTGATTCAAAGAGAGTTTGGCAGATTTCTAAACTCTTCCCCGAAGGACTCAGGTAGGATAGGCATGACTATCGTTGATGAAAGGTGGCTATCGAGGAGAGGAGACCATTCTTCAGTTAGCCTACTCAACTAATTGATATGTCCTCGACCACTTGTGTCACAGAGGAGAGAGGCTTGAGGAATGGACTTTTGCCCAAATGAGAAAAGGCCCATTTCTCTCACATTAAAACATATTCAGTCACACCAGACAGGCCCTGAGAACTGTGATTTCCACACTCTGTGTTTCTCTCCACCAACCCGAGATGTGGCTGTGAAATTGGGCTTGTAATTCACAGCAGAAAGGCTGTTAGGAATAAAACACATTGTGCGAGAAACTCGCTGCTTCCTTCTGTTCCCGGAACCACGGGAGGGTATTTACACACTAATGTCTACATTCTATCTTAGGCCATGTCTAAAATGGCACTCTATATTCACTAAGTAGTGCACTACTTTTAGTGTACAAGTAGCGCACTAGGGAATAGTAGTGCCGTTTTGCGGACACCTTTGTTCTGTAGAAGAAGAGACAGCTGGTAAAGATGGAATCAGGAAACTGTAATCAATCCAGTGCTGAGCCAAGCCTCATTGATGGAATTATCCAATTATCCTAATCAATAACCCTCACGTATTGATTAGCACATAATGGATAGACACACACATCCCTTGAACCAGGAGAATAATAATATGACGAGATCTCCTCTCTGCCCGTTTCGAGCAAACCATTCACCAGCTCTGCTAGTGTTATAACGTTAAAATACGCTCGTTATTCTCCAAACATGGATGCCCTGGCCTGCAACTATCTTCATATCCTGCCGTTACGAGAGAGAGAGAGAGAGAGAGAGAGAGAGAGAGAGAGAGAGAGAGAGAGAGAGAGAGAGAGAGAGAGAGAGAGAGAGAGAGAGAAGTGTTCATTTGAATTACCTATTGATATCATCAAAGCAGAGAGTCAGAAGCTGTTTGTTTTTTTTCCAATCTCAAGGCCATCAGACTGTTAAATAGCCATCACTAGCCAGCTACCACCCGGTTACTCAACCCTGCAACTTAAATGCTGCTGCCCCACGTACATAGACATGGAATCACTGGTCACTTTAATAATGGAACACTGGTCAATTTAATAATGGAACACTGGTCACTTTAATAATGGAACACTGGTCACTTTAATAATGGAACACTTGTCACTTTAATAATGGAACACTGGTCACTTTAATAATAGAACACTGGTCACTTAAATAATAGAACACTGGTCACTTAAATAATGGAACACTGGTCACTTAAATAATGGAACACTGGTCACTTAAATAATGGAACACTGGTCACTTTAATAATAGAACACTGGTCACTTAAATAATAGAACACTGGTCACTTAAATAATGGAACACTGGTCACTTAAATAATGGAACACTGGTCACTTAAATAATGGAACACTGGTCACTTTAATAATGGAACACTGGTCACTTTAATAATAGAACACTGGTCACTGAAATAATGGAACACTGGTCACTTAAATAATGGAACACTGGTCACTTTAATAATGGAACACTGGTCACATTTAGTTAGATACTACTGCACTGTTGGAGCTAGGAACACAAGCATTTAGTTAGATATTACTGCACTGTTGGAGCTAGGAACACAAGCATTTAGTTAGATATTACTGCACTGTTGGAGCTAGGAACACAAGCATTTAGTTAGATATTACTGCACTGTTGGAGCTAGGAACACAAGCATTTAGTTAGATATTACTTCATTGTTGGAGCTAGGAACACAAGCATTTAGTTAGATATTACTGCACTGTTGGAGCTAGGAACACAAGCATTTAGTTAGATATTACTTCATTGTTGGAGCTAGGAACACAAGCATTTAGTTAGATATTACTGCACTGTTGGGGCTAGGAACACAAGCATTTAGTGAGATACTACTGCACTGTTGGAGCTAGGAACACAATCATTTAGCGACAGCCGCAATAACATCTGTTAAAACACGTCTATGTGACCAATAACATCTGTTAAAACACGTCTATGTGACCAATAACATTTGATTTTACTTGATCTCCACAACGTCAAATAAAGAGTTTGTTCTCAACTGAACATCGCCGGGTAAAAAAAGAAAGAATGAAATAAAACCTTAACTTGAGTTTTTAATCAAAAGTGTAAGTTGGTTTAAGATGAAGAACGTCGAGTTGCTAAAGCTACTTTGTCACGTCTTAGAAAGAGATTTAAATTTGTTCAATGACTGAGAGATGAGGTTTTTTTTCTCTCAGGGTCGGGGTACTAGGCCACTCCTGAGAAAAGGGGGGGAGGCTGTTTCTGGTTTATTGAATGTCTGTGTCCAAAATGACACCCGATTCACTATATAAAGAACAAGAGTAGTGCACTGTGTAGTGAATAGGGTGACATTCGGGACCCGATCCTTTGTCTTAGGGTTGGAACTACTAAATCCTGAGAGAGAGGTGGAGGGGGGGGTCTATTTTCTGAGGTTAATTCATGTGTTTTTTTTTAATCAAGCAGGTCCTTGGAGACAGAGAGACGGTTCAAACCAGACCTTTACCAAGGCCCATTAACCAGAGAGACCCTATAGCCCTAATCCCACTCCAGACACCTTGCACTGTAACCACCATGCTTCAGAAACAGCACGCTTCGCACCACATCACTCTACAGGGACCCCTTTAAATACCCACGTGGAACAGCAGCTAAATGCAATGGGAGAAAGAGTCCAGCAGTAAGGTACAGGGGCTTTGCGAAAGTATTCACCACCCCCCCCCCACCCCCTTTTCACATTTATCGGATATTGTTGCCTTACAACCTGGAATTAAAATAGATTTTTGTGGAGTCGTGTCATTTGATTTACACAACATGCCGACCACTTTGAAGATGTTAAATATTTTTTTATTGTGAAACAAACATGAAATAAGACAAAAAAAAAACAGAAAACTTGAGCGTGCATAACTACCACCCCCCCTCAAAAAAAAATAAAAACTATACTTTGTAGAGCCACCCTTTGCAACAATTACAGCTGCAAGTCTCTTGGGTTATGTCTCTGTAAGCTTGGCACATCTAGCCACTGGGAGGTGTGCCCAGTCTTCAAGGCAAAACTGCTCCAGCTCCTTCAAGTTGGATGGGTTCCGTTTGGGTACAGCAATCTTTAAGTCATACCACAGATTCTCAATTGGATTGAGGTCTGAGCTTTGACTAGGCCATTCCAAGACATTTAAATGTGTTCCCTTTAAACCACCCAAGTGTTGCTTTAGCAGTATGTTTAGGGTCATTGTCCTGCTGGAAGATGAACCGCTGTCCCAGTCTCAAATCTCTGGAAGACTGATAACAGGTTTCCCTCAAGAATGTCCCTGAATTTAGAGCCATCCATCATTCCTTCAATTCTGACCAGTTTCCCAGTCCCTGCTGATGAAAAACATGGATGGTTTTCTCGGTGTGTTGGGTTTGTGCCAGACATAGCATTTTCCTTGATGCCCAAACAGCTACATTTTAGTCTCATTTAGTCTCATCTGACCAGAGTCTTCCATAAGTTTCGGGAGTCTCCCACATGCCCTCTGGCAAACACCAAACGTGTTTGCTTATTTTATTCTTTAAGAAATATATTTTTTTCTGGCCACTCTTCTGTAAAGCCCAGCTCTGTGGAGGGTACGGTTTAAAGTGGCCCTATGGACAGATACTCCAATCTCTGCTATGGAGCTTTGCAGCTCCTTCAGGGTTATCTTTGGTCTCTTTGTTGCCTCTCTGATTAATGCCCTCCTTGCCTGGTTTGTGAGTTTTGGTGGGCGGCCCTCTCTTGGCAGGTTTGTTGTGGTGCCATATTCTTTCTGTTTTTAATAATGGATTTAATGGTGCTCCGTGGGATGTTCAAAGTTTCAGATCTTTTTTTTATAACCCAACCCTGATCTGTACTTCTCCACAACTTTGTCTCTGACCTGTTTGGAGAGCTCCTTGGTCTTCATGGTGCCCCCTGGTCTTCATGGTGCTCCTTGGTCTTCATGGTGCTCCCTGGTCTTCATGGTGCTCCCTGGTCTTCATGGTGCTCCCTGGTCTTCATGGTGCTCCCTGGTCTTCATGGTGCTCCCTGGTCTTCATGGTGCTCCTTGGTCTTCATGGTCCTTCATGTGCTCCCTGGTCTTCTCCCTGGTCTTCATGGTGCTCCCTGGTCTTCATGGTGCTCCTTGGTCTTCATGGTGCTCCTTGGTCTTCATGGTGCTCCCTGGTCTTCATGGTGCTCCTTGGTCTTCATGGTGCTCCCTGGTCTTCATGGTGCTCCCTGGTCTTCATGGTGCTCCTTGGTCTTCATGGTGCTCCTTGGTCTTCATGGTGCTCCCTGGTCTTCATGGTGCTCCTTGGTCTTCATGGTGCTCCTTGGTCTTCATGGTGCTCCCTGGTCTTCATGGTGCTCCCTGGTCTTCATGGTGCTCCTTGGTCTTCATGGTGCTCCCTGGTCTTCATGGTGCTCCCTGGTCTTCATGGTGCTCCTTGGTCTTCATGGTGCCCCCTGGTCTTCATGGTGCTCCTTGGTCTTCATGGTGCTCCCTGGTCTTCATGGTGCCCCCTTGGTCTTCATGGTGCTCCTTGGTCTTCATGGTGCTCCCTGGTCTTCATGGTGCTCCTTGGTCTTCATGGTCTTCATGGTGCTCCTTGGTCTTCATGGTGCCCCCTGGTCTTACATTTACATTACATTTAAGTCATTTAGCAGACGCTCTTATCCAGAGCGACTTACAAATTGGTGCATTCACCTTATGACATCCAGTGGGACAGTCACTTAACAATAGAGCATCTAAAACTTAGGGGGGGTGGGGTGAGAGGGATTACTTAACCTATCCTAGGTATTCCTTAAAGAGGTGGGGTTTCAGGTGTCTCCGGAAGGTGGTGATTGACTCCGCTGTCCTGGCGTCGTGAGGGAGTTTGTTCCACCATTGGGGGGCCAGGGCAGCGAACAGTTTTGACTGGGCTGAGCGGGAGCTGTACTTCCTCAGTGGTAGGGAGGCGAGCAGGCCAGAGGTGGATGAACGCAGTGCCCTTGTTTGGGTGTAGGGCCTGATCAGAGCCTGGAGGTACTGAGGTGCCGTTCCCCTCACAGCTCCGTAGGCAAGCACCATGGTCTTGTAGCGGATGCGAGCTTCAACTGGAAGCCAGTGGAGAGAACGGAGGAGCGGGGTGACGTGAGAGAACTTGGGAAGGTTGAACACCAGACGGGCTGCGGCGTTCTGGATGAGTTGAAGGGGTTTAATGGCACAGGCAGGGAGCCCAGCCAACAGCGAGTTGCAGTAATCCAGACGGGAGATGACAAGTGCCTGGATTAGGACCTGCGCCGCTTCCTGTGTGAGGCAGGGTCGTACTCTGCGGATGTTGTAGAGCATGAACCTACAGGAACGGGCCACCGCCTTGATGTTAGTTGAGAACGACAGGGTGTTGTCCAGGATCACGCCAAGGTTCTTGGCGCTCTGGGAGGAGGACACAATGGAGTTGTCGACCGTGATGGCGAGATCATGGAACGGGCAGTCCTTCCCGGGAGGAAGAGCAGCTCCGTCTTGCCGAGGTTCAGCTTGAGGTGGTGATCCGTCATCCACACTGATATGTCTGCCAGACATGCAGAGATGCGATTCGCCACCTGGTCATCAGAAGGGGAAAGGAGAAGATTAATTGTGTGTCGTCTGCATAGCAATGATAAGAGAGACCATGTGAGGTTATGACAGAGCCAAGTGACTTGGTGTATAGCGAGAATAGGAGAGGGCCAAGAACAGAGCCCTGGGGGACACCAGTGGTGAGAGCGCGTGGTGAGGAGACAGATTCTCGCCACGCCACCTGGTAGGAGCGACCTGTCAGGTAGGACGCAATCCAAGCGTGGGCCGCGCCGGGAGATGCCCAACTCGGAGAGGGTGGAGAGGAGGATCTGATGGTTCACAGTATCGAAGGCAGCCGATAGATCTAGAAGGATGAGAGCAGAGGAGAGAGAGTTAGCTTTAGCAGTGCGGAGCGCCTCCGTGATACAGAGGAGAGCAGTCTCAGTTGAATGACTAGTCTTGAAACCTGACTGATTTGGATCAAGAAGGTCATTCAGAGAGAGATAGCCGGGAGAGCTGGCCAAGGACGGCACGTTCAAGAGTTTTGGAGAGAAAAGAAAGAAGGGATACTGGTCTGTAATTGTTGACATCGGAGGGATCGAGTGTAGGTTTTTTCAGAAGGGGTGCAACTCTCGCTCTCTTGAAGACGGAAGGGACGTAGCCAACGGTCAGGGATGAGTTGATGAGCGAGGTGAGGTAAGGGAGAAGGTCTCCGGAAATGGTCTGGAGAAGAGAGGAGGGGATAGGGTCAAGCGGGCAGGTTGTTGGGCGGCCGGCCGTCACAAGACGCGAGATTTCATCTGGAGAGAGAGGGGAGAAAGAGGTCAGAGCACAGGGTAGGGCAGTGTGAGCAGAACCAGCGGTGTCGTTTGACTTAGCAAACGAGGATCGGATGTCGTCGACCTTCTTTTCAAAATGGTTGACGAAGTCATCTGCAGAGAGGGAGGAGGGGGGGGGGCGGAGGATTCAGGAGGGAGGAGAAGGTGGCAAAGAGCTTCCTAGGGTTAGAGGCAGATGCTTGGAATTTAGCGTGGTAGAAAGTGGCTTTAGCAGCAGAGACAGAGGAGGAAAATGTAGAGAGGAGGGAGTGAAAGGATGCCAGGTCCGCAGGGAGGCGAGTTTTCCTCCATTTCCGCTCGGCTGCCCGGAGCCCTGTTCTGTGAGCTCGCAATGAGTCATCGAGCCACGGAGCGGGAGGGGAGGACCGAGCCGGCCTGGAGGATAGGGGACATAGAGAGTCAAGGGATGCAGAGAGGGAGGAGAGGAGGGTTGAGGAGGCAGAATCAGGAGATAGGTGGGAGAAGGTTTGAGCGGAGGGAAGAGATGATAGGATGGAAGAGGAGAGAGTAGCGGGGGAGAGAGAGCGAAGGTTGGGATGGCGCGATACCATCCGAGTAGGGGCAGTGTGGGAGGTGTTGGATGAGAGCGAGAGGGAAAAGGATACAAGGCAGTGGTCGGAGACTTGGAGGGGAGTTGCAGTGAGGTTAGTGGAAGAACAGCATCTAGTAAAGATGAGGTCGAGCGTATTGCCTGCCTTGTGAGTAGGGGGAAGGTGAGAGGGTGAGGTCAAAAGAGGAGAGGAGTGGAAAGAAGGAGGCAGAGAGGAAAGAGTCAAAGGTAGACGTGGGGAGGTTAAAGTCGCCCAGAACTGTGAGAGGTGAGCCGTCCTCAGGAAAGGAGCTTATCAAGGCATCAAGCTCATTGATGAACTCTCCGAGGGAACCTGGAGGGCGATAAATGATAAGGATGTTAAGCTTGAAAGGGCTAGTAACTGTGACAGCATGGAATTCAAAGGAGGCGATAGACAGATGGGTAAGGGGAGAAAGAGAGAATGACCACTTGGGAGAGATGAGGATCCCGGTGCCACCACCCCGCTGACCAGACGCTCTCGGGGTGTGCGAGAACACGTGGGCGGACGAAGAGAGAGCAGTAGGAGTAGCAGTGTTGTCTGTGGTGATCCATGTTTCCGTCAGTGCCAAGAAGTCGAGGGACTGGAGGGAGGCATAGGCTGAGATGAACTCTGCCTTGTTGACCGCAGATTGGCAGTTCCAGAGGCTACCGGAGACCTGGAACTCCACGTGGGTCGTGCGCGCTGGGACCACCAGAGTAGGGTGGCCGCGGCCACGCGGTGTGGAGCGTTTGTATGGTCTGTGCAGAGAGGAGAGAACAGGGATAAACAGACACATAGTTGACAGGCTACAGAAGAGGCTACGCTAATGCAAAGGAGATTGGAATGACAAGTGGACTACACGTCTCGAATGTTCAGAAAGTTAGGCTACGTAGCAAGAATCTTATTGACTAAAATGATTAAAATGATACAGTACTGCTGAAGTAGGCCAGCTGGCAGTGGGTGCGTTGTTGACACTACACTAATCAAGTCGTTCCGTTGAGTGTAATAGTTTCTGCAGTGTTGCTATTCGGGGCTAGCAGGCTAGCTAGCAGTGTTGTTTACGTTACGTTGCGTTAAAAGAACGACAATAGATGGCTAGCGAACCTAGAAAATCGCTCTAGACTACCCAAATATCTTTGATACAAAGACGGCTATGTAGCTAGCTAAGTAGCTAGCTACGATCAAACAAATCAAACCGTTGTACTGTAATGAAATGAAGTGAAAAAGTGATACAACCTGTGAATGCGACCGGGTAGTTGAGTTCTATACAGAAGACGTTGGCTAGCGTTGGCTAGCTGTTGGCTAGCTAGCAGAGTTGGCTAGCTAGCAGAGTCACCTACGTTAAGGACGACAAATAGCTGGCTAGCTAACCTCGGTAAATTAAGATAATCACTCTAAGACTACACACTCTAAACCTAAACAACACAATTATCTTGGATACGATGATACGAAGACAGCAACGACAGCTATGTAGGTAGCTAACACTAAACTAATCAAGTCGTTCAGTTGAGTGTAATAGTAATAGTTTCTCAGTGCAGCTAATCAGTGGACGTTAGCTAGCTGGCTAGTGAAGACTACGTTAGGACGGCGAAATACGATAATTACGCAATTATCTTTGATACAAAGACGGCTATGTAGCTAGCTGAGAAGAAATTGCTAAGATAAGACAAATCAAACCGTTGTGATATAATGAAATATAATGAAAAAGTTATACTACCCGTTGGAGCGACGTGCAGATGCGACCACTCGCTCCAACCGGAACCGGAAGAAATGTGCTCCTTGGTCTTCATGGTGCTCCCTGGTCTTCATGGTGCTCCCTGGTCTTCATGGTGCTCCCTGGTCTTCATGGTGCTCCTTGGTCTTCATGGTGCTCCCTGGTCTTCATGGTGCTCCCTGGTCTTCATGGTGCTCCTTGGTCTTCATGGTGCTCCTTGGTCTTCATGGTGCTCCTTGGTCTTCATGGTGCTCCCTGGTCTTCATGGTGCTCCTTGGTCTTCATGGTGCTCCCTGGTCTTCATGGTGCTCCCTGGTCTTCATGGTGCTCCTTGGTCTTCATGGTGCTCCTTGGTCTTCATGGTGCTCCTTGGTCTTTATGGTGCTCCCTGGTCTTCATGGTGCTCCTTGGTCTTCATGGTGCCCCCTTGCTTAGTGGTGTTGCAGACTCTGGAGCCTTTCAGAACAGGTGTAGATATACTGAGATCCTGTGACAGCTCATGTGACACTTAGATTGCACACAGGAGGACTTTTTTTTAACTAATTATGTGACTTCTGAAGGTAATTGGTTGCACCAGATCTTATTTAGGGGCTTCATAGCTAAGGGGGTGAATACATATGCACGCACCACTTTTCCGGGGTTTTTAAAACTTTTTTTTTGGAACAAGTAATTTTTTTCATTTCACTTCAACAATTTGGACTGTTTCGTGTATGTCCATTAAATGAAATCCACATAAAAATCTATTTAAATTACAGGTTGTAATGAAAAGAGAAATAGAAAATACGCCAAGGGGGATGAATAGTGAATTGTTATTTCCTCCTTATGTGAAGTAAAATACAAATTAAGAGAGAGAGAGAGAGAGAGAGAGAGAGAGAGAGAGAGAGAGAGAGAGAGAGAGAGAGAGAGAGAGAGAGAGAGAGAGAGAGAGAGAGAGAGAGAGAGAGAGAGAGAGAGAGAGAGAGAGAGAGAGAGAGAGAGAGAGAGAGAGAGAGACACACAGAGAGAGAGAGAGAGAGAGAGAGAGAGAGAGAGAGAGAGAGAGAGAGAGAGAGAGAGAGAGAGAGAGAGGCAGAGAGAGGGAGAGAGAGAGAGAGAGAGGCAGAGAGAGGGAGAGAGAGAGACAGAGACAGAGACACAGAGACAGAGACACGGAGAGAGAGACTGGGTAGGTGTTTTGAATCAAATGGGACAAAAACCCCATCCTGGGGTTGATTCCAAACCTTTTCAGAGTAATGGCATATTGAGAACCACCCCTTATTCCCCCACCTCAATCTCATCCTTCCATTATCCCTTTCTACCTGCACTCTCCCTTCTCCTCACCCGCTCTCATTCTCATTACGCCTCATGGTTAGCCATGCTGGGCTCTCTCTCTCTCTCTTCCTATATTCTCTCTCTTTCTATATTCTCTCCGTCTCTTGCTCTCTTCCTATATTCTCTCTCTCTCTCTTCCTATATTCTCTCTCTCTCACTCTCTCTATTCTCTCTCATCTTTTTCTCTCTCTCCCCATATTATCTCTCTCTCCACTCTCCCTCTTTCTCTCTCCCAATAAATCTCTCATCTCTTTCCTTTTCTCTCTCTCTCTCCCCATGTTCTCTCTCCTCTCTCTCTCCTCCCCGTCTCGTCTTGCTCACTTTTTCTCTCTCCTCTCTGTGCGTTTGTTCGTTGTTCGTTTCTGGGTAGTGATGATGCCGAGTCGTTCCTTTCTCTCTCTCTGTTAGTCTTCTTATCTCCACCATGGTGCTAGATGGTAATGGTATGGTAATATAAGAGAAGTGTGTTCCTTTAGAGAGCCAGGGTTCATAATCCCTGATGAAAAGGGGAAACGGAAGGTAGGCTCCTAGCTCCTGTAATGTTTGAGCAGCAAGAAAATAATAGATGACAAAAGGAAATCAGAAAATGGAAAGCCTTGGTGTTGAACACATTAGCTAGGAAATGAACTAAGAGAGAAAGAAAATGGCGTTTCATAAATCGGCTATTTGTTTGTGGAATAGGAGATCGGAGATGGCAAAAGGACAAATGACACTCGTCCTCCGATGAAATTGGTTCCAATACCTGGCATGTATGGTTGCCATGACTACCTCATCATCAACACGGGGGTATAGACTGTTACAGATATGTCCTCCGTAATTATTGGGGCAGTGATGGATTTGTTCTGCTTTTTTGGTTCTATACTCCAAACTTGAAATCAAACAATTACTGTGAGGTTAAAGTAGAGACCGTCAAGTTTAATGTGAAGTATTTTAAATCCATATTGGATGAACCATTTAGAAATGATAGCATGTAATACTTATGTGTATTAAAGTAGTAAAAAGTTAAGTATTTGGTCCCATATTCATAGAACGCAATGACTACATCAAGGTTGTGTGTAACATGTGCGATGAGAGTCGGGAAGCAAGTTCAGGGAGTGAGTGTTTTATTTATTAAATTAACCAATAAATACGTACCAAAAACGACGTACCGACATGAGACAGAGTTAATAACACCTGAGGAAAGAACCAAGGGGAGTGACTGATAGAGGGAAGATAATCAAGGAGGTGATGGAGTCCAGGTGAGTGACTGATAGAGGGAAGATAATCAAGGAGGTGATGGAGTCCAGGTGAGTGACAGATAGAGGGAAGATAATCAAGGAGGTGATGGAGTCCAGGTGAGTGACAGATAATCAAGAGGGAAGATAATCAAGGAGGTGATGGAGTCCAGGTGAGTGACAGATAGAGGGAAGATAATCAAGGAGGTGATGGAGTCCAGGGAGTGAGGGGGACAGGTATAGAGGGGAAGATAATCAAGGAGGTGATGGAGTCCAGGTGAGTGACAGATATAGAGAAGATAATCAAGGAGGTGATGGAGTCCAGGTGAGTGACAGATAGAGGGAAGATAATCAAGGAGGTGATGGAGTCCAGGTGAGTGACAGATAGAGGGAAGATAATCAAGGAGGTGATGGAGTCCAGGTGAGTGACAGATAGAGGGAAGATAATCAAGGAGGTGATGGAGTCCAGGTGAGTGACAGATAGAGGGAAGATAATCAAGGAGGTGATGGAGTCCAGGGGAGGGACAGGTATAGAGAAGATAATCAAGGAGGTGATGGAGTCCAGGTGAGTGACAGATATAGAGAAGATAATCAAGGAGGTGATGGAGTCCAGGTGAGTGACAGATAGAGGGAAGATAATCAAGGAGGTGATGGAGTCCAGGTGAGTGACAGATAGAGGGAAGATAATCAAGGAGGTGATGGAGTCCAGGGGAGGGACAGGTATAGAGAAGATAATCAAGGAGGTGATGGAGTCCAGGTGAGTGACAGATATAGAGAAGATAATCAAGGAGGTGATGGAGTCCAGGTGAGTGACAGATAGAGGGAAGATAATCAAGGAGGTGATGGAGTCCAGGTGAGTGACAGATAGAGGGAAGATAATCAAGGAGGTGATGGAGTCCAGGGGAGGGACAGGTATAGAGAAGATAATCAAGGAGGTGATGGAGTCCAGGTGAGTGACAGATAGAGGGAAGATAATCAAGGAGGTGATGGAGTCCAGGTGAGTGACAGATAGAGGGAAGATAATCAAGGAGGTGATGGAGTCCAGGGGAGGGACAGGTATAGAGAAGATAATCAAGGAGGTGATGGAGTCCAGGTGAGTGACAGATAGAGGGAAGATAATCAAGGAGGTGATGGAGTCCAGGGGAGGGACAGGTATAGAGAAGATAATCAAGGAGGTGATGGAGTCCAGGTGAGTGACAGATATAGAGAAGATAATCAAGGAGGTGATGGAGTCCAGGTGAGTGACAGATAGAGGGAAGATAATCAAGGAGGTGATGGAGTCCAGGTGAGTGACAGATAGAGGGAAGATAATCAAGGAGGTGATGGAGTCCAGGGGAGGGACAGGTATAGAGAAGATAATCAAGGAGGTGATGGAGTCCAGGTGAGTGACAGATATAGAGAAGATAATCAAGGAGGTGATGGAGTCCAGGTGAGTGACAGATAGAGGGAAGATAATCAAGGAGGTGATGGAGTCCAGGTGAGTGACAGATAGAGGGAAGATAATCAAGGAGGTGATGGAGTCCAGGGGAGGGACAGGTATAGAGAAGATAATCAAGGAGGTGATGGAGTCCAGGTGAGTGACAGATAGAGGGAAGATAATCAAGGAGGTGATGGAGTCCAGGTGAGTGACAGATAGAGGGAAGATAATCAAGGAGGTGATGGAGTCCAGGGGAGGGACAGGTATAGAGAAGATAATCAAGGAGGTGATGGAGTCCAGGTGAGTGACAGATAGAGGGAAGATAATCAAGGAGGTGATGGAGTCCAGGTGAGTGACAGATAGAGGCAAGATAATCAAGGAGGTGATGGAGTCCAGGTGAGTGACAGATATAGAGAAGATAATCAAGGAGGTGATGGAGTCCAGGTGAGTGACAGATAGAGGGAAGATAATCAAGGAGGTGATGGAGTCCAGGTGAGTGACAGATATAGGGAAGATAATCAAGGAGGTGATGGAGTCCAGGTGAGTGTCGTGAGGGGCAGATGCTCGCAACGATGGTGACAGGTATGCGGGATAATCAGCAGCCTGACGACCTAGAGGCAGGAGAGGGAGTACAATCAGCAGCCTGGCGACCTAGAGGCAGGAGAGGGAGTATAATCACCAGCCTGGCGACCTAGAGGCAGGAGAGGGAGTACAATCAGCAGACTGGTGACCTAGAGGCAGGAGAGGGAGTATAATCACCAGACTGGTGACCTAGAGGCAGGAGAGGGAGTATAATCACCAGCCTGGTGACCTAGAGGCAGGAGAGGGAGTATAATCACCAGACTGGTGACCTAGAGGCAGGAGAGGGAGTATAATCACCAGACTGGTGACCTAGAGGCCGGAGAGGGAGTACAATCAGCAGCCTGACGACCTAGAGGCAGGAGAGGAGTATACGTGACATTGTGACTTTACAACTTTGGGGGGTGTATTTGCTGTTTGTTTTGGTTGTGTTTTAGATTATTTTGTGTCCGTTAGAAACTAAGGTAAATAATGTAAAATACCATACAATTAAAGCTGACAGTCTGCACTTGTACCTCATAGTCGCTGTACCTACAGGCTTCACTGTCCCAATAATTACAGAGGACACTGTACCTGCAGGCTTCCTGTCCCAATAATTACAGAGGACACTGTACCTACAGGCTTCACTGTCCCAATAATTACAGAGGACACTGTACCTGCAGGCTTCCCCGTCCCAATAATTACAGAGGACACTGTACCTGCAGGCTTCCCCGTCCCAATAATTACAGAGGACACTGTACCTGCTGGCTTCCCTGTCCCAATAATTACAGAGGACTTACAGGCTTCACTGTGAAAGGGAGAGAGAGAGAGATGGAAGGAAAGGGAGAGAGAGATGAAAGGAAAGGGAGGGAGGGAGAGATGAAAGGAAAGGGAGGGAGAGAAATAGAAGGAAAGGGAGGGAGGGAGAGATGGAAGGAAGGAAAGGGAGGGAGAGAAATAGAAGGAAAGGGAGGGAGAGATGGAAGGAAGGAAAGGGAGGGAGAGAAATGGAAGGAAAGGGAGGGAGAGAAATGGAATGAAAGGGAGGGAGAGAGAGATGAAAGGGAGGGAGAGAGATGGAAGGAAATTGAGGGAGAGAGAGATGGAAGGAAAGGGAGGGAGGGAGAGATGGGAGGAAAGGGAGGGAGAGAAATGGAAGGAAAGGGAGGGAGAGAGAGATGGAAGGAAAGGGACAGAGAGCAGGAGAGAGGGAGAGAGAGGTCTATATTTAGCGCAGAGAGAGCTGGGCAGGTGAAGCTGTCTAACAGACATGACAGAGAAGGAGGCCTTAAGTCTACATCCCTAGCCCTAAAGCTGTTTGCTCAGTGGGACAGAGAGCACTAGGCAGGTGAACAGGCTTCGACTGGCTGCAGCAGCCGCGGGACGCCCTGTTTTCTCCTACGCCCTCCTTCGCCATAGAGCCTCAGTCTCCACAGGAACAATGGGCCCTACCCCTGCCTCTGACAGACTCAGTGGGGAGGGGATTGCACTGGCTCTGATTGGATGATTACTGGCAGCGGGAGATCCAATCAGGGCCTTTCAGGGAAGTGGAGTTCGAGGCGTTTGGTTAAGTGGATTGGCAGGTGCTGCAGAAGGTGTTTCAGGTAGATGCTGTCGGACAGACGTTTAGGGAAGGATGGGGAGAGAGAGGGGGGAGGAAGGATAGAGGGTGAGAAGGGGGAGGAAGGATGGGGAGAGAGAGGGGGAGGAAGGATTTGGTTGAGAATGGGGAGGAAGAATAGAGGGAGAGAAGGGGGAGGAAGGATAGAGGGGGAGAAGGGGGAGGAAGGATAGAGGCAGAGAAAGATAGAGGAAGAGAAGGGGAGAGGAAAGATAGAGGGAGGGAGAGAAGGGGTGGAAGGATAGAGGAGAATAGAATAGGGGAGGTCGAATAGAGGAGGAGAGAAAGGGGGAGGGGGAACACAGCAGGTAGATACTGCGGCATTTGGTTTGGTCGCTGTGGTCTGGACAGACGATTGGGGGAGGAAGGGGAGGAAAGGGAGAGGAGGAGGGAAGGGGAGGAAAGGGAGAGGAGGAGGGAAGGGGAGGAAAGGGAGAGGAGGAGGGAAGGGGAGGAAAGGGAGAGGAGGAGGGAAGGGGAGGAAAGGGAGAGGAGGAGGGAAGGGGAGGAAAGGGAGAGGAGGACGGAAGGGGAGGAAAGGGAGAGGAGGAGGGAAGGGGAGGAAAGGGAGAAGAGGAGTGGAGATAAAAGAGATGGGTAACTTATTTCCATCTTTCACTCAGCTAAGAACAACTCTACTGTATAACCATGGCAACGGAGTAACTCTACTCTATAACCATGGCAACGGAGTAACTCTACTCTATAACCATGGCAACGGAGTAACTCTACAGTATAACCATGGCAATGGAGTAACTCTACAGTATAACCATGGCAACAGAGTAACTCTACATTACAACCATGGCAACGGAGTAACTCTACAGTATAACTATGTCAATGGAGTAACTCTACAGTATAACCATGGCAACGGAGTAACTCTACAGTATAACCATGGCAACGGAGTAACTCTACAGTACAACCATGTCAACGGAGTAACTCTACAGTATAGCCATGGCAACGGAGTAACTCTACAGTATAACCATGGCAACGGAGTAACTCTACATTACAACCATGGCAACGGAGTAACTCTACAGTATAACCATGTCAACGGAGTAACTCTACAGTACAACCATGTCAACGGAGTAACTCTACAGTACAACCATGGCAACGGAGTAACTCTACAGTATAACCATGGCAACGGAGTAACAATAACAACAGGCATTTGTTTTTGGATTGTCACCTCTCTCCTACCGAGCTCCTCTTGGGAGAGAATGGACCTACAAGGATCTGATCACAATACAGCTCTGCCCTAGAAATACATCCATTCTGTTTTTATACATCATTGGTCTCTGCTCTGTCTGCTCTTAAATCTGTGTGTAGGTTTTATTGTCCGTAGCCGACACACATAGCGTCTGCCAAGGTAAACGACTGTTCTCTGTCTCTCTTCACAGATCAATGGTTCACACAGGTTAACATGGTTCAAGCAGGAAAAACCTTTAATATCTATTGCTTGGATTTTGTCTTATTTCCTTTTCTTATTTTCATTTCGTTGTGTACATTATACACACGGAATATCCGCCACGTTGTTAATCAAAGATATGATTTCTTTGTGAGAAAGACGACGAAGTGCAGTAATAACAATATTGAATTCATCCACTCGCCTTCCTGTTCCTCCCACCATCTTGTGTGATAATACACAACTAAACAGAACATGATATGCATCTGCTATTCAAAATCATACGGAGTGTCATCCTGGCACCCTATTCCCTATATAGTGACCCTATGGACCCTGGTTAAAAGTAGTCCACTACATAGGGAATAGGGTGGCATTTGGGACGTTATCATGGGTAAATACGTATTACCCATTAAATGTTCTCATCAGATCATATATAGTGCCCCTATGGACCCTGGTTAAAAGTAGTCCACTACATAGGGAATAGGGTGGCATTTGGGAAGTTATCATGGGTAAATACGTATTACCCATTAAATGTTCTCATCAGATCATATATAGTGCCCCTATGGACCCTGGTTAAAAGTAGTCCACTACATAGGGAATAGGGTGGCATTTAGGAAGTTATCATGGGTAAATACGTATTTCCCTTTAAATGTTCTCATCAGATCATATATAGTTCCCCTATGGACCCTGGTTAAAAGTAGTGCACTACATAGGGAATAGGGATCAGATGGTCTCTCTTCCACTGGTGGAAACATTATAATGAAGGTGGATCCAATGCAGACACAATGGCTACGTCCCAAATAGCATTCTATTTCCCACACACTGCACTACGTTTGTCCTGAAGTACGGCACTATGTAGAGGGAATGAGGGACGGTGCTGTTTGGGACGAAGACAATCTAAAGGTTGTCTTTGCAATTCAAATTGACCAAGCTAGTTTGAAAGACACACACACACACACACACACACACACTGACACACACGCCTTTCACAAATTCCTTTGGCGATTCCTAATACAAAAGTTGAATCGCATTTCATTAGACAGCAGATCTCTCTGTAGACGTTCTAATGAGCGGCTGCTTCATTAACTACCACAGACACAGACACAATATTCGTCCTAAAATTAAACCCCATTCCCTTTAAAAAGGGCACTACTTTAGACGAGGTCTCATAAGGGTCCAAAGGGCTCTATTTAAAAGTAGTGCACTATATAGGGAATGGGGTGCCATTAGGGACACAGTGCTCTGCTCCAACACACTGAGTGACTGGCAGGGCCGTGGGCCAGGATGTAGTGTCGTGTAGAGAGGGAGGGTAGTGGACCCGTACTAGTCCCACAGTGCCATCTAGTGGTAAAGAGTATCTGTGTTTCATCTATAGGAACCCTCTGTTGTTAGCATTCCATTGGTTAATGATGTGTGTCACAGACAGACAGACTGGCAGACAGACAGACAGACAGACAGACAGACAGACAGGCAGGCAGGCAGGCAGGCAGGCAGGCAGGCAGGCAGGCAGGCAGGCAGGCAGGCAGGCAGACAGACAGACAGACAGACAGACAGACAGACAGACAGACAGACAGACAGACAGACAGACAGACAGACAGACAGACAGACAGACAGACAGACAGACAGACAGACAGACAGACAGACAGACAGGTTACACTCGCCCCTGTAATTCCCGAGTTAGATGCCCGTTCCGATTTTTCCCAGTTGGAGCACATTTTTTGTTTTTACAGAGTTACCTGTTGTCTTGAACTCATCATCAGTTACGTCTTCATATATGAACCCGGAAATGATTGTCTGTAGCTCCACCCAGTGACCTTTCATGTTGTTTTAGGCTAAGTAGCTAGCATTTTGGAACAACATATTTGGAGTAAACTTGAGTGTACCGTAGGCCTACACATGTATCAACTGAAGAGTCATCTGAACCTTGGGAATAATGGGAGATGCTGCAGAAGAATGGTAGATGCTGTAGAGGAATGGGAGATGCTGTAGAAGAATGGGAGATGCTGTAGAGGCATGGGAGATGCTGTAGAAGAATGGGAGATGCTGTAGAGGCATGGGAAATGCTGTAGAGGATTGGGGGATGCTGTAGAGGAATGGGAGATGCTGTAGAGGCATGGGAGATGCTGTAGAGGATTGGGAGATGCTGTAGAGGAATGGGAGATGCTGTAGAGGATTGGGAGATGCTGTAGAGGAATGGGAGATGCTGTAGAGGATTGGGAGATGCTGTAGAGGAATGGGAGATGCTGTAGAGGCATGGGAGATGCTGTAGAGGATTGGGAGATGCTGTAGAGGAATGGGAGATGCTGTAGAGGAATGGGATATGCTGTAGAGGATTGGGGGATGCTGTAGAGGATTGGGAGATGCTGTAGAGGATTGGGAGATGCTGTAGAGGATTGGGAGATGCTGTAGAGGATTGGGAGATGCTGTAGAGGAATGGGAGATGCTGTAGAGGATTGGGGGATGCTGTAGAGGATTGGGAGATGCTGTAGAGGATTGGGGGATGCTGTAGAGGAAGGAGAGATGCTGTAGAGGAATGGGAGATGCTGTAGAGGCATGGGAGATGCTTTAGAGGATTGGGAGATGCTGTAGAGGAATGGGAGATGCTGTAGAGGCATGGGAGATGATGTAGAGAAATGGGAGATGCTGCAGAGGAATGGGAGATGCTGTAGAGGCATGGGAGATGATGTAGAGGAATGGGAGATGTTGTAGAGGAATTGGAAGTTTTGTAGAGGGTTGGGAGATGCTGTAGCGGCATGGGTGAAGCTGTAGCGGAATGGGAGATGCTGTAGAGGCATGAGAGATGATGTAGAGGCATGGGAGATGCTGTAGAGGAATGAGAGATGTTGTAGAGGAATTGGAAGTTTTGTAGAGGGTTGGGAGATGCTGTAGCGGCATGGGTGAAGCTGTAGAGGAAAGGTGGATTTTTAAAAGTAGGAGCTTGAACTTTTTGGACACATACCTGGATAGCATGACAGAACTCTGCAGACTATCTCTGCAGTAGATTGCAACTCCACCCCCTTTGGCAGTTCTCTCTTGCCACAAAATGTTGTAGTTGGGGATGGACATTTCTGAGTTTTTGGTGGCCTTCCTAAGCCAGGATTCAAACATGGCTAGGACATAAGGGTTGGCGGAGTGTGCTAAAGCAGTGAATAAAACAAACTTAGGGAGGAGACTTCTAATGTTAACATGCATGAAACCAAGGCTTTTATGGTTACAGAAGTCAACAAATGATAATGCCTGGGGAATAGGAGTGGAACTGGGGGCTAAAGGGCCTGGGTAAACCTCTCTAGGGGGTGTGGGATGGTAGCGTCCCACCTGGCCAACATCCAGTGAAATTGCAGACCGCCAAATTCAAAAACAGCAATACTCATCATAAAAGTTCATAAAACATACAAGTGTTATACATCGGTTTAAAGATTATCTTCTTGTTAATCCAAACGCTGTGTCAGATTTCAAAAAGGCTTAACGGTGAAAGCAGACCATGCGATTATCTGAGAGCAGAGCCCAGCAGTCAAATCATTACAAACAGTTACCCGCCAAGTGGACGAGTTACACAAGTCAGAAATAGCGAAAAAATGTATCACTTACCTTTGATGATCTTCATATAGTTGCACTCAAAAGACTCCCATTTACTCAATAAATGTTTGTTTTGTTCGATAAAGTCCCTCTTTATATCCAAAAACCTCAGTTTTGTTTGCGCGTTTTGTTCAGTAATTTGTGCCTGTTGTGACAGGCTCAAAGGCAGTCACAACAGGGAGACAAAAAATCTGAAAAGTATCAGTAAACTTTGTAGAAACATGTCAAACGATGCTTATAATCAACCCTTATTCTGGTTTTTAGTCATAATAGTCAATAATATTTCAACCAGACAAAAGCTTCGTCAATATAAAAAGAAAACAAGAAAGGCACACTCGATCGCGCGCATTAAAAAGCTCTGGGCCACTGCAGTGTCCACTCATTTAGAGAGGTCTTACTCCCTCATTTTTCAGAATACAAGCCTGAAACAAATTCTAAAGACTGTTGACATCTAGTGGAAGCCAAAAGAAGTGCAATTTGAGTCCTAAGTCAATGGAATCTGTATAGGCAGTCAATGGAAAACTACAAACATAAAAAAAATCCAACTTCCTGGATGGATTTATCTCAGGTGTTCGCCTTCCATATCAGTTCTGTTATACTCACAGCCATTATTTTAACAGTTTTGGAAACGTTAGAGTGTTTTCCATCCAAATCTACCAATTATATGTATATCCTAGCTTCTGGAGTGTACTTTGGGCATGATTTTCATCCGGAGGTGAAAATGGTGCCCCCTACAGAGGAGGAGTAGGGTAAGGGTACGGCTAAAGGCTATGAGAACTGGTCGTCTAGTGCTTTGGGAACAGAGAATAAAAGGAGCGTATTCCTGGGCGCGGTAGAATAGATTCAGTGCATAATGTACAGACAATGGTATGGTAGGATGTGAGTACAGTGGAGGTAAACCTAGGCGTTGAGTGACGATGAAAGAGGTTTTGTATCTGGAGACATCAGTTAAGCCAGGTGAGGTCTCCACATGTGTGTGGGGTGGGACAAAAGAGTGGGACTGAGGGCTCCACAGTGAAACAAAACAATAAGAACTAGCCAAGACAGCAATAGACAAGGCATATTGACATTAGAGAGAGGCAGAAAGTTGTAACAGGTGTTGATCAGGAGAGCTAAGACAACAACGGGTAAATGGTGATGAATGGGAAGAGCGGGTCAGTTAGGTGCATACAGGACCTGAGTTGGAGGCTGGGGCCGACAGACAAACAAAATGAGGTACCGAGTTATTGAAGCAGTCTAGGGAGCATCAGCTGTGTAGCCGAGTGGTCATAGGGTCAAAAGAGCAGCAATAGGTGAGTCAGGGTGCCGTTCGGTAGTCACTAATAATACCCCTCTAATAGTACTATAATAATACCGCTATAATAGTACTATAATAATACCCCTATAGTAATATCCCTATAATAATAACCCTATAATAGTACTATAATAATACCCCTATAGTAATATCCCTATAATAATAACCCTATAATAGTACTATAATAATACCCCTATAGTAATATCCCTATAATAATAACCCTATAATAGTACTATAATAATAACCCTATAGTAGTACTATAATAATACCCCTATAATAGTACTATAACAATACCCCTATAGTAATATCCCTATAATAATAACCCTATAATAGTACTATAATAATACCCCTATAGTAATATCCCTATAATAATACCCCTATAATAATAACCCTATAATAGTACTATAATAATAACCCTGTAATAGTACTATAATAATACCGCTATAATAGTACTATAACAATACCCCTATAGTAATATCCCTAGAATAATAACCATATAATAGTACTATAATAATACCCCTATAGTAATATCCCTATAATAATAACCCTATAATAGTACTATAATAATACCCCTATAGTAATATCCCTATAATAATAACCCTATAATAGTACTATAATAATAACCCTATAGTAGTACTATAATAATACCCCTATAATAGTACTATAACAATACCCCTATAGTAATATCCCTATAATAATAACCCTATAATAGTACTATAATAATACCCCTATAGTAATATCCCTATAATAATACCCCTATAATAATAACCCTATAATAGTACTATAATAATAACCCTGTAATAGTACTATAATAATACCGCTATAATAGTACTATAACAATACCCCTATAGTAATATCCCTAGAATAATAACCATATAATAGTACTATAATAATACCCCTATAGTAATATCCCTATAATAATAACCCTATAATAGTACTATAATAATACCCCTATAGTAATATCCCTATAATAATAACCCTATAATAGTACTATAATAATAACCCTATAGTAGTACTATAATAATACCCCTATAATAGTACTATAACAATACCCCTATAATAATATCCCTATAATAATACCCCTATAATAATACCCCTATAATGTCTCTATAATAAAACCCCTATAATAATTCCTCTATAATAATACCCCTATAATAAAACCCATATAATACCCGTATGATAACACTTCTATGATAATAACCCTACAATACCCCTAAAACACTACTTTATTAATACTTATATAATAATACCAACGCTATAATAATAGCCCAAAAATAATACTCCTATAATAATACTTATGTAATAATACCCATAACACTACTATATTAATACTCATATAATCATTCCCTTGCTATAATGATACATCTATAGTAATATTCCTATAATATTATCTCTATAATAATACTCATGTAATAATACTCCTATAAAAATACCCCTGCAATAATACTCCTATAATAATACCCCTGTAATAATACCCCTATAATAATTATCCTGTAATAATACTCCTATCATAATACCCCTGTAATAATACTCCTATAATAATACCCCTATAATAATTATCCTGTAATATTACTCCTATCATCATATCCCTGTAATAATACTCCTATAATAATACCCCTATAATAATTATCCTGTAATAATACTCCTATCATAATACCCCTGTAATAATACTCCTGTAATAATACCCCTATAATAATTATCCTGTGATAATACTCCTATCATAATACCCCTGTAATAATACTCCTATAATAATACCCCTATAATAATACCCCTATAATAATTATCCTGTAATACTACTCATATCATAATACCCCTGTAATAATACTCCTATAATAATACCCCTATAATAATTATCCTGTAATAATACTCCTATACTAATACCCCTGTATTAATACTCCTGTAATAATACCCCTATAATAATTATCCTGTAATAATACTCCTGTAATAATACCCCTATCATAATACCCCTGTAATAATACTCCTATAATAATACCCCTATAATAATTTTCCTGTAATAATACTCCTGTAATAATACCCCTATAATAATTATCCTGTAATAATACTCCTGTAATAATACCCCTATAATAATTATCCTGTAATAATACTCCTGTAATAATACCCCTATAATAATTATCCTGTAATAATACTCCTATAATAATACCCCTATAATAATACCCCTATAATAATACTCCTATAATAATATCCCTATAATAATACCCCTATAATAATACCCCTATAATAATACCCCTATAATAATATCACTATAATAACACCCCTATAGTAATACTCCTATAATAACACCCCTATAATAACAGCCCTATAATAATACCCCTATAATAATACCCCTATAATAATATCACTATAATAACACCCCTATAGTAATACTCCTATAATAACACCCCTATAATAACAGCCCTATAATAATACCCCTAAAATAATACCCCTATAATAATACCCCTATAATAATATCACTATAATAACACCCCTATAGTAATACTCCTATAATAACACCCCTATAATAACAACCCTATAATAATACTCCTATAATAACACCCCTATAGTAATACTCCTATATTAACACCCCTATAATAACAGCCCTATAATAATACTCCTATAATAACACCCCTATAATAACAGCCCTATAATAATACTCCTATTATAACACCCCTATAGTAATACTCCTATAATAACACCCATATAATAACACCCCTATAGTAATACTCCTATAATAACACCCCTATAATAATACTCCTACTGTAATGCTACTGATACGTTAATATTCCTATAATAATAATAATATGTACTTGCATTGTAAATAGTAGACAAAAATGTGTATGTTTTATCGTGAAATGTAACTGTGGAAACTGTGGAATGGATGTAATTCTCTAGTATAATTTCCAGCACATCATTGAGTAAGAGAATCCAAGACCCACGTGTGTCTGATAAAAACCTGATCAGCTGAGGGGACATGCTGTACCGAACTTAACGAATGGAGGGAATCTGCTCAATTCCACATTAGATAACATATTCTCAGGATGAGCATGGTATGCTGTTATTTGTTGTTTACTGCATTAGTTTTAACAAAACAGTCCATTCAGTATGTAGTACTATTAGTATAAAGTATGTAGTACTATTAGTTCACAGTATGTAGTACTATTAGTTCACAGTATGTAGTACTATTAGTTCACAGTATGTAGTACTATTAGTTCACAGTATGTAGTACTATTAGTTCACAGTATGTAGTACTATTAGTTCACAGTATGTAGTACTATTAGTTCACAGTATGTAGTACTATTAGTTCACAGTATGTAGTACTATTAGTTCACAGTATGTAGTACTATTAGTTCACAGTATGTAGTACTATTAGTATACAGTATGTAGTACTATTAGTTCACAGTATGTAGCACTATTACTTCACAGTATGTAGTACTATTAGTTCACAGTATGTAGTACTATTAGTTCACAGTATGTAGTACTATTAGTTCACAGTATGTAGTACTATTAGTTCACAGTATGTAGTACTATTAGTTCACAGCATGTAGTACTATTAGTTCACAGTATGTAGTACTATTAGTTCACAGTATGTAGTACTATTAGTTCACAGTATGTAGTACTATTAGTATACAGTATGTAGTACTATTAGTTCACAGTATGTAGCACTATTACTTCACAGTATGTAGTACTATTAGTTCACAGTATGTAGTACTATTAGTTCACAGTATGTAGTACTATTAGTTCACAGTATGTAGTACTATTAGTTCACAGTATGTAGTACTATTAGTTCACAGTATGTAGTGCTATTAGTATACAGTATGTAGTACTATTAGTTCACAGTATGTAGTACTATTAGTTCACAGTATGTAGTACCATTAGTTCACAGTATGTAGTACCATTAGTTCACAGTATGTAGTACTATTAGTATACAGTATGTAGTACTATTAGTTCACAGTATGTAGTACTATTAGTTCACAGTATGTAGTACTATTAGTTCACAGTATGTAGTACTATTAGTTCACAGTATGTAGTACTATTAGTACACAGTATGCAGTACTATTAGTTCACAGTATGTAGTACTATTAGTATACAGTATGTAGGACTATTCGTGTACAGTACATAGTACTATTAGAATACAATATGTAGTACTATTAGTACACAATATGTAGTACTATCAGTATACAGTATGTAGTACTACTAGTTCACAGTATGTAGTACTATTAGTTCACAGTTTGCAGTACTGTTAGTTCACAGTATGTAGTACTATTAGTTCACAGTTTGCAGTACTGTTAGTTCACAGTATGTAGTACTATTCGTATACAGTACATAGTACTATTAGTATACAATATGTAGTACTAATAGTACACAGTATGTAGTACTATCAGTATACAGTATTTATAATAATAATAATAATATATGCCATTTAGCAGACGCTTTCGTATACAGTACATAGTATTATTAGTATACAATATGTAGTACTATTAGTACATAGCCAAACTGCAGTCTGGGTAACAGAATAGCGTTAATCAGAACTGCTTATGTAATTTTGGCGGAATTGCGCCCCTTCCCCTCCTCATGTGTGTGTGTGTGTGTGTGTGTGTGTGTGTGTGTGTGTGTGTGTGTGTGTGTGCGTGCGTGCGTGCGTGCGTGCGTGCGTGCGTGCGTGCGTGCGTGTGTGTGAGTGTGTGTGTGTGTCTGATCCCAGCACTACTGTGTTAACCAGCTATAATAATTTTGTTTATCTGAGTCAGAGAGAGCAGAGAGACATATACATAACTGCCCTTTCCACCAGCCAATCAAATTACCTCTGTCCTACAATACATCACTGACAAACTGTTTATTAAACAAAAAGGCCCAGATTGAATTATTAATGACAGAGATTAATTTGAGCCCTGGTTGTGTAGAGAGAGGGGCTCTGGGTAATGTGACATATTACATTTCTATGTGCCGTTGATGCAGTGGTGGTTCGGAGGTGATATAAAATAAACAAGATTACTAACAAGACACTGTCAGCAAAGTTTCTTAATGCGGTTGTGATTTGCATATGGGAGTGCCTCACAGCCATAAAGAGAAGGACATTAGGGCCTGTCCCATTTCAGGTGAGTAAGTAAAGAGAGGAGTTATCTGTATACATCTCTCTCTCTCTCTCTCTCTCTCTCTCTCTCTCTCTCTCTCTCTCTCTCTCTTTCTCCCACTTTCTACAGTATTACTCCCTAGCCAGACTTTCTACAGTATTACTCTCTAGCCAGACCTTCTACAGTATTGCTCCCTAGCCAGACTTTCTACAGTATTACTCTCTAGCCAGACTTTCTACAGTATTACTCTCTAGCCAGACCTTCTACAGTATTGCTCCCAAGCCAGACTTTCTACAGTATTACTCTCTAGCCAGACCTTCTACAGTTTTACTCTTGAGCCAGACCTTCTACAGTATTACTACCTAGCCTGACCTTCTACAGTATTACTACCTAGCCAGACCTTCTACAGTATTACTCTCTAGCCAGACCTTCTACAGTATTACTCCCTAGCCTGACCTTCTACAGACCTTCTACAGTATTACTACCTAGCGAGACCTTCTACAGTATTACTACCTAGCCAGACCTTCTACAGTATTACTACCTAGCCAGACCTTCTACAGTATTACTACCTAGCGAGACCTTCTACAGTATTACTCTCTAGCCAGACCTTCTACAGTATTACTCCCTAGCCTGACCTTTTACAGTATTACTCTCTAGCCAGACCTTCTACAGTATTACTACCTAGACAGACCTTCTACAGACCTTCTACAGTATTACTACCTAGCGAGACCTTCTACAGTATTACTCTCTAGCCAGACCTTCTACAGTATTACTACCTAGACAGACCTTCTACAGACCTTCTACAGTATTACTCTCTAGCCAGACCTTCTACACTATTACTACCTAGCCAGACCTTCTACAGTATTACTACGTAGCCAGACCTTCTACAGTATTACTACCTAGCCAGACCTTCTACACTATTACTCTCTAGCCAGACCTTCTACACTATTACTCTCTAGCCAGACCTTCTACACTATTACTCTCTAGCCAGACCTTCTACAGTTTTACTCTTGAGCCAGACCTTCTACAGTATTACTACCTAGCCTGACCTTCTACAGACCTTCTACAGTATTACTCTCTAGCCAGATCTTCTACAGTAGTACTCTCTAGCCAGACCTTATACAGTATTACTCTCGAGCCAGACCTTCTACAGTATTACTCTCTAGCCAGACCTTCTACAGTATTACTCTCTAGCCAGACCTTCTACAGTATTACTACCTAGCCAGACCTTCTACAGACCATCTACAGTATTACTCTCTAGCCAGACCTTCTACAGTATTACTCTCTAGCCAGACCTTCTACAGTATTACTCTCTAGCCAGACCTTCTACAGTATTACTCTCTAGCCAGACCTTCTACAGTATTACTCTCTAGCCAGACCTTCTACAGTATTACTACCTAGCCAGACCTTCTACAGTATTACTCTCTAGCCAGACCTTCTACAGTATTACTCTCTAGCCAGACCTTCTACAGTATTACTACCTAGCGAGACCTTCTACAGTATTACTCTCTAGCCAGACCTTCTACAGTATTACTACCTAGACAGACCTTCTACAGACCATCTACAGTATTACTCTCTAGCCAGACCTTCTACAGTATTACTCCCTAGCCAGACCTTCTACAATATTACTCAATAGCCAGACCTTCTACAGTATTACTCTCTAGCCAGACCTTCTACAGTATTACTCCCTAGCCAGACCTTCTACAGTATTATTACCTAGCGAGACCTTCTACAGTATTACTCTCTAGCCAGACCTTCTACAGTATTACTACCTTGCGAGACCTTCTACAGTATTACTCTCTAGCCAGACCTTCTACAGTATTACTACCTAGCCAGACCTTCTACAGTATTACTACCTAGCCAGACCTTCTACAGTATTACTACCTAGCCAGACCTTCTACAGTATTACTCTCTAGCCAGACCTTCTACAGTATTACTACTCTAGCCAGACCTTCTACTGTATTACTCTCTAGCCAGACCTTCTACAGTATTACTACAGTATTACTCTCTAGCCAGACCTTCTACAGTATTACTACCTAGCCAGACCTTCTACAGTATTACTCTCTAGCCAGACCTTCTACAGTATTACTACCTAGCCAGACCTTCTATTACTACCTAGCCAGACCTTCTACAGTATTACTACCTAGCCAGACCTTCTACTGTATTACTCTCTAGCCAGACCTTCTACAGTATTACTCTCTAGCCAGACCTTCTACAGTATTACTCTCTTGCCAGACCTTCTACAGTATTACTACCTAGCGAGATCTTCTACAGTATTACTACCTAGCGAGACCTTCTACAGTATTACTCCTTAATCAGACCTTCTACAGACCTTCTACAGTATTACTATCTTGCCAGACCTTCTACGATATTACTCTCTAGCCAGACCTTCTACAGACCTTCTACGGTATTACTCTCTAGCCTGACCTTCTACAGACCTTCTACAGTATTACTACCTAGCCAGACCTTCTACAGTATTACTCTCTAGCCAGACCTTCTACAGTATTACTCTCTAGCCAGACCTTCTACAGTATTACTACCTAGCGAGACCTTCTACAGTATTACTCTCTAGCCAGACCTTCTACAGTATTACTACCTTGCGAGACCTTCTACAGTATTACTCTCTAGCCAGACCTTCTACAGTATTACTACCTAGCCAGACCTTCTACAGTATTACTACCTAGCCAGACCTTCTACAGTATTACTACCTAGCCAGACCTTCTACAGTATTACTCTCTAGCCAGACCTTCTACAGTATTACTCTCTAGCCAGACCTTCTACTGTATTACTACCTAGCCAGACCTTCTACAGTATTACTACCTAGCCAGACCTTCTACAGTATTACTACCTAGCCAGACCTTCTACAGTATTACTCTCTAGCCAGACCTTCTACAGTATTACTACCTAGCCAGACCTTCTACAGTATTACTACCTAGCCAGACCTTCTACAGTATTACTCTCTAGCCAGACCTTCTACAGTATTACTCTCTAGCCAGACCTTCTACAGTATTACTCTCTTGCCAGACCTTCTACAGTATTACTACCTAGAGAGATCTTCTACAGTATTACTACCTAGCGAGACCTTCTACAGTATTACTCCCTAATCAGACCTTCTACAGACCTTCTACAGTATTACTCTCTTGCCAGACCTTCTACGATATTACTCTCTAGCCAGACCTTCTACAGACCTTCTATGGTATTACTCTCTAGCCTGACCTTCTACAGACCTTCTACAGTATTACTACCTAGCCAGATCTTCTACAGTATTACTCTCTAGCCAGACCTTCTACAGTATTACTACCTAGCCAGACCTTCTACAGTATTACTCTCTAGCCAGACCTTCTACAGTATTACTCTCTAGCCAGACCTTCTACAGTATTACTCCCTAGCCAGACCTTCTACAGTATTACTACCTAGCGAGACCTTCTACAGTATTACTCTCTAGCCAGACCTTCTACAGTATTACTACCTTGCGAGACCTTCTACAGTATTACTCTCTAGCCAGACCTTCTACAGTATTACTACCTAGCCAGACCTTCTACAGTATTACTACCTAGCCAGACCTTCTACAGTATTACTACCTAGCCAGACCTTCTACAGTATTACTCTCTAGCCAGACCTTCTACAGTATTACTCTCTAGCCAGACCTTCTACTGTATTACTACCTAGCCAGACCTTCTACAGTATTACTACCTAGCCAGACCTTCTACAGTATTACTACCTAGCCAGACCTTCTACAGTATTACTCTCTAGCCAGACCTTCTACAGTATTACTACCTAGCCAGACCTTCTACAGTATTACTACCTAGCCAGACCTTCTACAGTATTACTACCTAGCGAGACCTTCTACAGTATTACTCTCTAGCCAGACCTTCTACAGTATTACTACCTTGCGAGACCTTCTACAGTATTACTCTCTAGCCAGACCTTCTACAGTATTACTACCTAGCCAGACCTTCTACAGTATTACTACCTAGCCAGACCTTCTACAGTATTACTACCTAGCCAGACCTTCTACAGTATTACTCTCTAGCCAGACCTTCTACAGTATTACTCTCTAGCCAGACCTTCTACTGTATTACTACCTAGCCAGACCTTCTACAGTATTACTACCTAGCCAGACCTTCTACAGTATTACTACCTAGCCAGACCTTCTACAGTATTACTCTCTAGCCAGACCTTCTACAGTATTACTACCTAGCCAGACCTTCTACAGTATTACTACCTAGCCAGACCTTCTACTGTATTACTCTCTAGCCAGACCTTCTACAGTATTACTCTCTAGCCAGACCTTCTACAGTATTACTCTCTTGCCAGACCTTCTACAGTATTACTACCTAGCGAGATCTTCTACAGTATTACTACCTAGCGAGACCTTCTACAGTATTACTCCTTAATCAGACCTTCTACAGACCTTCTACAGTATTACTATCTTGCCAGACCTTCTACGATATTACTCTCTAGCCAGACCTTCTACAGACCTTCTACGGTATTACTCTCTAGCCTGACCTTCTACAGACCTTCTACAGTATTACTACCTAGCCAGACCTTCTACAGTATTACTCTCTAGCCAGACCTTCTACAGTATTACTCTCTATTACCAGACCTTCTACAGTATTACTACCTACAGCGAGACCTTCTACAGTATTACTCTCTAGCCAGACCTTCTACAGTATTACTACCTAGCCAGACCTTCTACAGTATTACTACCTAGCCAGACCTTCTACAGTATTACTACCTAGCCAGACCTTCTACAGTATTACTCTCTAGCCAGACCTTCTACAGTATTACTCTCTAGCCAGACCTTCTACTGTATTACTACCTAGCCAGACCTTCTACAGTATTACTACCTAGCCAGACCTTCTACAGTATTACTACCTAGCCAGACCTTCTACAGTATTACTCTCTAGCCAGACCTTCTACAGTATTACTACCTAGCCAGACCTTCTACAGTATTACTACCTAGCCAGACCTTCTACAGTATTACTCTCTAGCCAGACCTTCTACAGTATTACTCTCTAGCCAGACCTTCTACAGTATTACTCTCTTGCCAGACCTTCTACAGTATTACTACCTAGAGAGATCTTCTACAGTATTACTACCTAGCGAGACCTTCTACAGTATTACTCCCTAATCAGACCTTCTACAGACCTTCTACAGTATTACTCTCTTGCCAGACCTTCTACGATATTACTCTCTAGCCAGACCTTCTACAGACCTTCTATGGTATTACTCTCTAGCCTGACCTTCTACAGACCTTCTACAGTATTACTACCTAGCCAGATCTTCTACAGTATTACTCTCTAGCCAGACCTTCTACAGTATTACTACCTAGCCAGACCTTCTACAGTATTACTCTCTAGCCAGACCTTCTACAGTATTACTCTCTAGCCAGACCTTCTACAGTATTACTCCCTAGCCAGACCTTCTACAGTATTACTACCTAGCCAGACCTTCTACAGTATTACTACCTAGCGAGACCTTCTACAGTATTACTCTCTAGCCAGACCTTCTACAGTATTACTACCTTGCGAGACCTTCTACAGTATTACTCTCTAGCCAGACCTTCTACAGTATTACTACCTAGCCAGACCTTCTACAGTATTACTACCTAGCCAGACCTTCTACAGTATTACTCTCTAGCCAGACCTTCTACAGTATTACTACCTAGCGAGATCTTCTACAGTATTACTACCTAGCGAGACCTTCTACAGTATTACTCCCTAATCAGACCTTCTACAGACCTTCTACAGTATTACTCTCTTGCCAGACCTTCTACGATATTACTCTCTAGCCAGACCTTCTACAGACCTTCTACGGTATTACTCTCTAGCCTGACCTTCTACAGACCTTCTACAGTATTACTACCTAGCCAGACCTTCTACAGCAGGGGTGTCAAAGTCAAATGGACGGAGGGCCAAATAAAAAATTTAGCTACAAGCCGAGGGCCGGACTGTTCGAATGTTCATTGAAAATTTTTAAATGACGCATATAGTCTAGTGAACCTAATTGAACCTACTGAAAACCTAACAAATATATTCCAATATGATCAGATAAATAAAGCAATATTTTCTTATGGCTCTGTCAGTAATCTTTAATTTTCAACAGACACAAAAGACAAATTTCCTTTATATAAAAATCCCCATAACATGAACATTAAATGAAAGAAACCGGTATTCAAGGCACCATCAGTAGCCTATATTTTCTATTTTAGCAAAAGTGGGCTAAATTTACTTCAAAGAAAAAAACAATAATAGCAATTTTCTATCATCCACTCAACTGAAATATTTTTAAAATATAATTGGATTGAAATACAATAAAATAAAGTGCAAAAATCTATTAATCAAAAACAACACTTTGTTTAAGGAGAAGTAACATGCAGTGAAAACAAATATTAAACTTTAACTTTTAAACTTGAACTGAGTAAAAACTCTAAATATGTGATTGTACAGTAATGTTCACTTGTTTGAGGTTGAGGGTGATACTTGGTGGTGTCCCATCTTTTCCACAAGTTCATCAATGTTCGGGGTAAGGCTCTGAGCTGAGGAAATCCTCAGAATTGAGTGGAGGTGTTCAGCAGTAAGTCGACTTCTGTGTGATGTTTTGTTCAAGTTCATCAAAGAAAACAGTTGTTCACACAGGTATGTGCTGCCAAACATAGACAACGTTTGAGCAGCCTGGATGCGCAGCTGGGGCATTGTGTCGGGGAGGAAACGGGCGAACTCCGCAGCACCCACTGCCGCATATTTTGCCCTCAGTGCATCATTGCATTGGAGGTCAATCAACTCCATTTGGAGGTTTGGTGGTGAGCTTTTCACGTCAACAGCAAATGGGTTACCGAGCAGTTCCAACCTGCTTTTTTGTGCTTCAAAGTCAGCAAATCGGCGTCGAAAGTCAGCGGCAAGCATACCTATTTTATCAGCCAACTGTGCGCTCGGGAACGCACTGGTAGAGAGCTTCTCTTTCATGGTCTGGCAGCTGGGAAAGTGGCTCAAATTTTCTTTCCGCATCTGCGTCTCCCACAGAGTCAGTTTGGTTTTAAATGCCTTCACTGTACTGTACATATCAGAGATGACACGATCCCGACCCTGCAGCTGCAAGTTCATTGCATTCAGATGACTCGTAATGTCACACAGAAAAGCCATTTCACACAGAAACATTTCGTCTCGGAGTTGTGTTGTGTCTTTCCCTTTGCTGTCCAAGAACAGACAAATCTCCTCACGAAGCTCGAAACATCTTTGAAGCACCTTTCCCTGGCTTAGCCATCGCACCTCTGTGTGATAAAGCAAATCACCATGCTCCGTTTCTAACTCCGTCAGAAATGCCTTGAACTGGCGGTGATTCAAACCTTTGGCTCTGATAAAGTTAACTGTGCGCGTGATGATGCTCATTACATGCTCCATTTTCAAGGCTTTACCGCACAACGCTTCCTGGTGTATGATACAATGATAAGCTGTCAGCTCACCTGTCGCGTTTTCCTCTTGCATCTTTTCCCGTATCTTCGTCACCAGTCCGCTCCTGTGTCCACACATCGCAGGTGCTCCGTCGGTTGTCAAACCCACGAGTTTTTCCCAAGGCAGCTCCATCTCATTTACACATCTTGACACCTCTTCATACAAATCATGCCCGTAGTTGTGCCATGCATAGGACGTAAAGCCAAAAACTCCTCTGTCACGCTTAGGCTGGAGTCCACTCCGCGGATGAAAATTGACAACTGGGCAATGTCAGAAATGTCGGTGCTCTCATCCACAGCCAAGGAATATGCAATGAAATCTTTTCCCTTTTTCACAAGCTGCTCTTTTAGATTGATGGACAACTGGTCTACTCTCTCGGCAATGGTGTTTCTGCTCAGACTCACATTTAAAAAGAGTTGCCTTTTTTCTGGGCAAACTTCGTCACAAACTTTAATCATGCAGTTTTTGATGAAATCCCCTCCGTAAATGGCCGGGCTGATTTAGCGATCTCTTCTGCCAAAATAAAACTGGCCTTGACAGCAGCCTGGCCTTGTGATTTGGCTTTTTTGAACAGAGCCTGTCGAGATTTGAGGCCTCGTTTTAATTCCTCTGCCTTTTGTAGCCTTTGTTCCATGTCCATATTCTTGTTTTTGTCCGCGTGTTTCGTTTCATAATGTCGTCTCAGATTATACTCTTTCAGTACCGCCACACTTTCTCCACACAGAAGACACACAGGTTTTCCAGCTACCTCCGTGAACAAATACTCCGACTCCCACCTTGTTTGAAACCCCCGGTTCTCAGTGTCCACCTTCCGTTTTGCCATTTTTGATGGGTATCTGAAAGTTAATTTTACTGTGATGCTGACAACTGCTGTGCCAATAAATATTGAAATGAAGCAGCCTACTGCTCGGTGCGTCACCGTTGCATTGTGGGAAATGTAGTATTGGTGCGTGTAAAAGATCTGCGGGCTGCCGGCTTGCTGCGGTCTGCGGGCCGGTTCTAATAATAAATCAAGATCATCCCAGGGGCCGTAAAAAACCTTCTCGCGGGCCGGATGTGGCCCGCGGGCCTTGACTCTGACATATGTGTTCTACAGTATTACTACCTAGCCAGACCTTCTACAGTATTACTCTCTAGCCAGACCTTCTACAGTATTACTACCTAGCCAGACCTTCTACAGTATTACTCTCTAGCCAGACCTTCTACAGTATTACTCTCTAGCCAGACCTTCTACAGTATTACTCTTGAGCCTGACCTTCTACAGGCCTTCTACAGTATTACTCTCTAGCCAGATCTTCTACAGTAGTACTCTCTAGCCAGATCTTCTACAGTATTACTCTCTAGCCAGACCTTCTTATACAGTATTAGTATTACTCTCTAGAGACCTTCCAGACCTTCTACAGTATTACTCTCTAGCCAGACCTTCTACAGTATTACTCTCTAGCCAGACCTTCTACAGTATTACTACCTAGCGAGACCTTCTACAGCCAGACCTTCTACAGTATTACTCTCTAGCCAGACCTTCTACAGTATTACTACCTAGTGAGACCTTCTACAGTATTACTCTCTAGCCAGACCTTCTACAGTATTACTACCTAGACAGACCTTCTACAGACCATCTACAGTATTACTCTCTAGCCAGACCTACAGTATTACTCTCTAGCCAGACCTACAGTATTACTCTCTAGCCAGACCTTCTACAGTATTACTCTCTAGCCAGACCTTCTACAGTATTACTCTCTAGCCAGACCTTCTACAGTATTACTACCTAGCCAGACCTTCTACAGTATTACTCTCTAGCCAGACCTTCTACAGTATTACTCTCTAGCCAGACCTTCTACAGTATTACTACCTCGCGAGACCTTCTACAGTATTACTCTCTAGCCAGACCTTCTACAGTATTACTACCTAGACAGACCTTCTACAGACCATCTACAGTATTACTCTCTAGCCAGAGCTTCTACAGTATTACTCCCTAGCCAGACCTTCTACAATATTACTCTCTAGCCAGACCTTCTACAGTATTACTCTCTAGCCAGACCTTCTACAGTATTACTCCCTAGCCAGACCTTCTACAGTATTACTACCTAGCCAGACCTTCTACAGTATTACTACCTAGCGAGACCTTCTACAGTATTACTCTCTAGCCAGACCTTCTACAGTATTACTCTCTAGCCAGACCTTCTACTGTATTACTACCTAGCCAGACCTTCTACAGTATTACTACCTAGCCAGACCTTCTACAGTATTACTACCTAGCCAGACCTTCTACAGTATTACTCTCTAGCCAGACCTTCTACAGTATTACTCTCTAGCCAGACCTTCTACTGTATTACTACCTAGCCAGACCTTCTACAGTATTACTACCTAGCCAGACCTTCTACAGTATTACTACCTAGCCAGACCTTCTACAGTATTACTCTCTAGCCAGACCTTCTACAGTATTACTACCTAGCCAGACCTTCTACAGTATTACTCTCTAGCCAGACCTTCTACAGTATTACTCTCTAGCCAGACCTTCTACAGTATTACTCTCTTGCCAGACCTTCTACAGTATTACTACCTAGCGAGATCGTCTACAGTATTACTACCTAGCGAGACCTTCTACAGTATTACTCCCTAATCAGACCTTCTACAGACCTTCTACAGTATTACTCTCTTGCCAGACCTTCTACGATATTACTCTCTAGCCAGACCTTCTACAGACCTTCTACGGTATTACTCTCTAGCCTGACCTTCTACAGACCTTCTACAGTATTACTACCTAGCCAGACCTTCTACAGTATTACTACCTAGCCAGACCTTCTACAGTATTACTCTCTAGCCAGACCTTCTACAGTATTACTACCTAGCCAGACCTTCTACAGTATTACTCTCTAGCCAGACCTTCTACAGTATTACTCTCTAGCCAGACCTTCTACAGTATTACTCTCTTGCCAGACCTTCTACAGTATTACTACCTAGCGAGATCTTCTACAGTATTACTACCTAGCGAGACCTTCTACAGTATTACTCCCTAATCAGACCTTCTACAGACCTTCTACAGTATTACTCCCTAGCCAGACTTTCTACAGTATTACTCTCTAGTCAGATCTTCTACAGACCTTCTACAAACCTTCTACCTCAGCTCTCTCTACCCAAAGCCCAGGTAGTTTTACATGGGTTTTAAGAATAGGAACAAAAGCTATGTGACAAAATATGAATTATGGGGGACCATGAACACATTTGCTACTTTTTCATCCAGTCTGATCTCATAGAATAGACATAACATAGTAAACGTAAATCTGAGACACTCCAATTAGCATGACACCGTTATGTTTGGTAAGGTTACATATGACAGAACGGCTAGTTAAGGCAAAAACTAAAGCAAGGTGGTTGGTCTGAGTTGGACGGGTAGGCGTATAACTCGAAGGTTGAGATTTCGAATCTCATTCCAGATAAGTTTAGCATTTTAGCAAATTAGCAACTTTTCAACTACTTACTACTTTTTTGGGGACTTTTACAACTACTTAGCATATTAGCTAACTCTTCTTCTAACCGTAACCTTAAAGCTTTTAGCTAACCCTTCCCCTAACCTTTTAACCTAACATCTAAACTTAACCCTAATCTTAACCTTAACTCCTAGTCTAGCTAACGTTAGCCAGCTAGCTAACGTTAGTGACCAAGCTAGAAAACATATCATACGTTTTGTACATTCGTACCATATGGTAAGTTTTGCAAATTCAAAACATAACACATATTGTAATTCGTAACATATCACACAAAATATGTGATGGATATCAACAAATGAATAAATACCATGCGAAACGTAACATATCATACTAAATGGTGTGTCCCGGGATTTACATACAGAATAATACGAAATGCTCTGAGACCAGGTTGCGTCATCAGAGGGTGTTACTGTTGAGAGGATAGGCAGAGTGTTAAAGCTGTGCATCATGAATCTCCTACCATTCCGTTTGGTTCCTATGAAGATAAAACACACTGTTTTCTTTTTAATTTCTGATTGGTTGATTCGTTGCTTTCTAAATGACTTTCTTTTGTAGCAAACGTCCTCTGTCTCTATACTTTCCTTATCTCGTTAGTTAGGGGGGATTTAAGGCCAGTCGTTTTCACAGGATAGTTGAGTGGATTTCCAACATGGCTGCTGTTAACGCCACTTCTCAACCATAAAGCAATGTGTCATCAGACATTAAAACAACAAAGCCATCAACAAACAAGGGAAAGTACGAACACATGTTAGAGAAAGAGAGAGAGAGAGAGCAGGAAGAGAGAGAGAGATGGGGGGGAGAGAGAGAGAGAGAGCAGGAAGAGAGAGAGATGGGGGGATGGAGAGAGAGAGATGGGGGGAGAGAGAGAGAGATGGGGAGAGAGAGAGAGATGGGGGAGAGAGAGAGAGAGAGCAGGAAGAGAGAGAGATGGGGGGATGGAGAGAGAGAGATGGGGGGGAGAGAGAGATGGGGAGAGAGAGAGAGATGGGGGGAGAGAGAGAGAGAGAGCAGGAAGAGAGAGAGATGGGGGGATGGAGAGAGAGAGATGGGGGAGAGAGAGAGAGAGATGGGGGGGGAGAGAGCAAAAGAGAGAGAGAGAGGAAGAGATGGAGAGAGAGAGGGGGAGGAGAGAGAGAGAGATGGGGAGAGAGAGAGATGGGGGAGAGAGAGAGAAAGAGAGAGAGAGAGAGGAAGAGATGGAGAGAGAGCAGGAAGAGAGAGAGATGGGGGATGGAGAGAGAGAGATGGGGATAGAGAGAGATGGGGGAGGAGAGAGAGATGGGGAGAGAGAGAGATGGGGGGAGGAGAGAGAGATGGGGAGAGAGAGAGAGAGAGATGGGGGGGGAGAGAGCAAAAGAGAGAGAGAGGAAGAGATGAGAGAGATGGAGGAGAGAGAGAGGGATAGGAGAGAGAGAGAGAGATATGGAGAGAGAGAGAGAGAGAGAGAGAGAGAGAGAGAGAGAGAGAGAGAGAGAGAGAGAGAGGAGAGAGAGAGAGAGAGATGGGGGAGAGAGAGAGAGGGGGGAGAGAGAGAGAGAGAGGAGAGGAGAGAGAGAGAGAGAGAGAGAGAGAGAGAGAGAGAGAGAGAGAGAGAGAGAGAGAGAGAGAAGTCACTGGTCACATATTTTCATACTGTAAGGTGAGGAAAGGAGCAGACTCGCAAAAAGGCATCTGTCAGATAGCTCTCTCTCCCTCTCTCTCTCTCTCTCTCTCTCTCTTCACACCATCTGGTTTCCCCATGCACTCTGTGCCAGTAACATCTTAACTGAGTCCCCAATAGCATCCTATTCAGAGCACTACTTTTGCTCTGAGCCCTATGGACCTTGGTCAAATATATTACACGATATAGGGAATAGGATACAATTTGGGAAATATCCTTTTCAATGGGAGAGAGAGAGCCTTTAAAAGCATTAGTGGTCCACACAGTATGCACAATCACTATTCCATTCAATCATAGAGATTTGGTCCCAAATGGCACTCTATTTATAGTGCATTGTATAGGGAATAGGGAGCCATTTTGGATGCAGGTGGAGTCTTGTGTAAAAGTACATAAACAAACACAATGTGTGAAAGGGATCATTGGAAACGACCTCTCTCTCTGTCTCTCCTCCCCCCTTTCTCTCTCTCCTTCCCCCTCTGTCTCTCCTCCCCCCTCTGTCTCTCTCCTTCCCCCTCTGTCTTTCCTCCCCCCTCTCTCTCTCTCCTTCCCCCTCTGTCTCTCTGTCTCTCCTCCCCCCTATCTCTCTCTCCTTCCCCCTCTCTGTTTCTCACCCCCCCACTCTCGCTCTCTCTCCAGCCTGTTTTTACATCTATAATTTTCTAGTTTACGGCGGTGGCCGCATTCGGCCTTCAACAAGGTCAACCAGGTCTGGAAGGCCGCTCTGAAAATGTTTTCATCATGGCACACTCTTGGCATTCTCTCAATCAGCTTCATGAGGTAGTCACCTGGAATGCATTTCAATTAACAGGTGTGTTAAAAGGGAATTTGTGTCATTTATTTCCGTCTTAATGAATTTGAGCCAATCAGTTGTGTTGTGACAAAGTAGGGGTGGTATACAGAAGGTAGCCCTATTTGGTACAATACCAAGTCCATATTATGGCAAGAACAGCTCAAATAAGCAAAGACAAAACAACAGTCAATCCGGAAAATTTCAAGAACTTTATATGTGACTTCAAGTGCAGTCGCAAAAACCATCCAGCACTATGATGAAACTGTCTCTCATGAGGACCACCACAGGAATGGAAGACCCAGAGTTACCTCTGCTGCAGAGGATAAGATCATTAGAGTTACCTGTCTCTCATGAGGACCACCACAGGAATGGAAGACCCAGGGTTACCTCTGCTGCAGAGGATAAGATCATTAGAGTTACCTGTCTCTCATGAGGACCACCACAGGAATGGATGACCCAGAGTTACCTCTGCTGCAGAGGATAAGATCATTAGAGTTACCTGTCTCTCATGAGGACCACCACAGCAATGGAAGACCCAGAGTTACTTCTGCTGCAGAGGATAAGATCATTAGAGTTACCTGTCTTATTATTTATTATGTTCAACATAGGAGGGCCGAGACAGAGAGTAGGTGAACGGCTGATCTCTGCATGTGTAGTTCCCACCGTGAAGCATGGAGGAGGAGGTGTGATGGTACTTTGCTGGTGACGCTGTCAGTGATTTATTTAGAATTCAAGGCACACTTAACCAGCATGGCTACCACCGCATTCTGCAGTGATACGCCATCCCATCTGGTTTGCGTTTTGTGATTTGATTTTCAACAGAACAATGACCCAACACACCTCCAGGCTGTGTAAGGACTATTTGACCAAGAAGGAGAGTGATGGAGTGCTGCATCAGATGACCTGACCTCCACAATCAACCAACTTGAGTTGAGTTGGATGAGTTGGACCGCAGAGTGAAGGAAAAGCAAGTGCTCAGCATAGGTGGGAACTCCTTCAAGACTGTTGGAAAAGCATTCCAGGTGAAGCCGAATGAGAAAATGCCAAGAGTGTTCAAAGCTGTCATCAAGGCTACTTTCAAGAAAAATTCAAATATGTTTTAATTTGTTTAACACTGTTTTGGTTACTACATGATTCCATATGTGTTATTTCATAGTTTTGATGTCTTCACTATTATTCTACAATGTAGAAAATAAAGAACATAAAGGCAAACCATGCAATGAGTAGGTGTGTCCAAACGTTTGACTGATACTGTATATTTATTACTCAAATCACACACGGGACTTCCTCACGCGTAGGTTTCTCCCTCAATGTACAATTTCACTGACAGGACAGGATACTACCTACCTTGAGGTAGAAGGAGACATTCTCATAATGGGGGGCAATGCAGTGACCACAGCACAACACAGTATGAGGTTAACTCCCCAGCTAGGCATACAGACCTACAGAGACCTGCTGACTGCCCATGTGCCTCTCACACAGTAGGCATCAACTGTCTGCCTCTGTGGCTCTGTCAGCTCGATGAATACATCATCATGCCCTGTCATCATGACCTGT
>NC_060173.1:116019532-116069532 GCF_021184085.1 Oncorhynchus gorbuscha | reverse complement strand
TGATATACCGTCTGTGAAGAAGGGATGAGGTACTGATATACAGTCTGTGAAGAAGGGATGAGGTACTGATATACCGTCTGTGAAGAAGGGATGAGGTACTGATATACAGTCTGTGAAGAAGGGATGAGGTACTGATATACCGTCTGTGAAGAAGGGATGAGGTACTGATATACAGTCTGTGAAGAAGGGATGAGGTACTGATATACAGTCTGTGAAGAAAGGATGAGGTACTGATATACCGTCTGTGACGAACGGATGAGAAAGGATGAAATAATTAAAATCATTGGTGTTTGTTTGTTGTGGTTGTTTGTTGTGTTTCCTGGTTGCATCCTGAGTAAACATCTGCTTTCGGGGCAGTTCTCTGTCAGATGCACTTCAACACGTCCAACAGGAACAAAATCTTCTTTTTTGATATTCCATTACAATACTCCTGGTATTTACAGTCGGTCGGAAAAAGGTATGAAAGTTTTGTCAATTCCTTTTCCCTGAAAAACAGTCCCCCACCCCCCGTGGCTCTGACTCCCTCCAGCCCCTTACAACCTGTCATAAATCATCTACCAAGTATTTCACCCTCCACCTTTCATACAGTGATTTGAGGTTTACCAATACCTCTGCAAGGCTTTATTATAGAACTAAACCCAGCGTGTCACTAATGGCACACTATTCCGTATTTTACAGTGGCCATAGGGCCTATAGGGCTCTGGTCAAAAGTAGTGCACTATATAGGGAATAGGGTGCCATTTGGGACAGATGCTGGACTGTCAAAGCATAGAGTCCACACCCAGCCACAAGCCATTCCTACTCAATCATTATGGATTTGTGTGTGTGTGTGTGTGTGTGTGTGTGTGTGTGTGTGTGTGTGTGTGTGTGTGTGTGTGTGTGTGTGTGTGTGTGTGTGTGTGTGTGTGTGTGTGTGTGTGTGTGTGTGTGTGTGTGTGTGTGTGTGTGTGTGTGTGTGTGTGTGTGTGTGTGTGTGTGTGTGTGTGTGTGTGTGTGTGTGTGTGTGTGTGTGTGTGTGTGTGTGTGTGTGTGAGAGAGAGAGAGAGAGAGAGAGAGAGAGAGAGAGAGAGAGAGAGCGTGCGTGCGGGCGTGCGGGGAGACCGGTTAGGGACAGGCAGCAATGACTAGAACACACAATTACTGGCTCTGGTCTAATGCAATGTTCTATATAGGGAATAGGGCTCTGGTCTAATGCAATGTTCTATATAGGGAATAGGGCTCTGGTCTAATGCAATGTTCTATATAGGGAATAGGGCTCTGTTCTAATGTAGTGCACTATATAGGGAATAGGGCTCTGGTCTAAAGTAGTGCTCTATATAGGGAATATGGCTCTGGTCTAATGTAGTGTTCTATATAGGGAATAGGACTCTGGTCTAATGTAGTGTTCTATATAGGGAATAGGGCTCTGGTCTAATGCAATGTTCTATATAGGGAATAGGGCTCTGGTCTAATGTAGTGTTCTATATAGGGAATAGGGCTCTGGTCTAATGGAGTGTTCTATATAGGGAATAGGGCTCTGGTCTAAAGTAGTGCACTATATAGGGAATAGGACTCTGGTCTAAAGTAGTGTTCTATATAGGGAATAGGGATCTGGTCTAATGCAGTGCACTACATAGGGAATAGGGATCTGGTCTAATGCAGTGCACTATATAGGGAATAGGGATCTGGTCTAATGCAGTGCACTACATAGGGAATAGGGTGCCATTAGGGACAAACTCTCTGAACAGCAGACCAGACAGGATTGTCAAACGGTCAAAGACTCCAGCCACCCAAGTCATAGTCTGTTCTCGCTGCTACAGCACAGCAAGCGATGCACCAAGTCTGGACAGGACCCCGAACAGCCTCTACCCCCCCCCCCTGCCCCACCCAAGAACCATAAGACGGCTAAATAGTTAGTCTGGGCAGCTATTTGTGAACTATTTAACTACCTGCATTGACCCTTTTAACACAAACTCTTTTGACTGATCACATACGCTGGCTGCCACTGTTATCGATCTGTCACTTTTTTCCCTAACTACATGTACACATTGTCTTGGTATTTACAAATTGCCAAGTTATTGTTAATCATGGTGTATCTATTATGACTTTTAGTATGACTTTTCTATTGTTTATCTATTTTTCTTTTTCTCTGCGTTGTTGGTTAATTAAGGGCTTGTAAAGTAACAGCCTTATTCCACCGCTTGCATCATGTGCGAGAGCGTTGCAAAATACATTTAGAAATCTATATTTTTTTAATTATTGCACCCAACTATTGCAGTCACACTGCTCGCGCACGCAAACAAGCATCTGTATGGCCAAGGGCTAAAATAGAAGTCAGTTCTATTTCTGACGCAGATCACGCTGCAAGTCCTGCCTCTCCCATCTCCTCATTGGTTTATAGAAGCAGATACCCACGTGCCATCTCCTCATTGGTTATACCCACGTGGGTGACTGAAAGACGAAAGAGGTCGGTGGCGGTAATGCACCTAATTTATGAAAGTTGCCAATAGCAATACAAAGTCAAGAGAAGAAAAAGCCTGGAAGGAGGAGAGATGACTAGAAATGATTCAGTTGACCGTTTTATGTGTGGATTAATTGATGGAGTAGAGGACCTTGTGCATTTCAGGTAAAATAACAACCCAATGTTTACATCCCAGGACAAATTAGCTAGCTAAACAGCAAGCTAGCTAAATAGGACAAATTATTTAGCAAGTGCAAGCTCGCTAGCTAAATTGCCATAAATGTTTTAATGCTTTTCTACCTGTCCCCAAATTAATAAAAATGTTTCAGAGTTTGTTTTGATATTTTAATGCGTGTCGTGATAGCGTTTGGGGGGACAAAATAAATGCATGCACGATGGCGCACGCGTGCAGCCGGTTTGGGTTCCGTGTTAAGAGCATTTCCTGTTGTATTTGGAGCATGTGACAACATTAGAAATGTGTTTGATTTTAATTACCAGTGTCTTTGTTCCATATTTTAATGAAACACAGGAGCTGTATGACATGTTTGTGTGTGTGTGTGTGTGTGTGTGTGTGTGTGTGTGTGTGTGTGTGTGTGTGTGTGTGTGTGTGTGTGTGTGTGTGTGTGTGTGTGTGTGTGTGTGTGTGTGTGTGTGTGTGTGTGTGTGTGTGTGTGTGTGTGTGTGTGTGTGTGTGTGTGTGTGTGTGTGTGTGTGTGTGTGTGTGTGTGTGTGTGTGTGTGTGTGTGTCCCCTCTGCAGCAGAGCCAGCCAGGGTTATAAACATGGTGATAATTTCTACACACACAGCTGACAAGGATAGTGGATAGTGTCAGGGAAGTAACGAGAGCATGTACATGTGTCGGGGAATGGAACGACAGTTAGCACCCATCACCATCGCCATCATCATCATCATCAATAGAATGGTCTCATCAAGATAAACTATGTTTACACAGCTCATACTGAGAAATGTATGAGCTGCATAGAGCTATTGCCCGATGCTGGAGGCCATTTGTTTTTACGATGCTGTGCTCCCTACATACAGAAAGCCTGTTTATATAGCCTGTCTGGGGTGTTTTTTGGTGTCTGTGTTTCGATGCTGTGGAAGAGGACGAGCGGTACGGGATGTGGGATGGGTCAGTAGGAGACATGGTGTCATGCTAATGGTCTCCAGGACTGAGGTTCCTTCACTGCTCTGGAATTAAATCAGAATCCTTCAACTCAGCAGTCAAACTCACACAAGAATCTCTCTCTCTCTCTCAGTCTCTCTCTCTCGCTGTCTCTCTCTCTCTCTCTGTGTGTGTGTCTCTCTCTGTCTCTCTCTCTTTCTCTCTTTCTCTCTCTCTCTCTCTCTCTCTCTCTCTCTCTCTCTCTCTCTCTCTCTCTCTCTCTCTCTCTCTCTCTCTCTCTCTCTCTCTCTCTCTCTCTGTCTCTCTGCTCTCTCTCTCTCTGTCTCTGTGTGTGTGTGTCTCTCTCTCTCTCTCTCTCTCTCTCTCTCTCTCTGCTCTCTCTTTATCCCTCTCCTCTCGCTCTCCTTTGTTATTCTTGAATCAGATTTAATGCATACTTATGTTCACAAAACAGTCTGGGGTCTTCCGATGACATTGTCAACAGTTCCCGAGAATAATTACTGCAGAGAAACACTGAACTCATTTACACCCATTTACACCCAAACGATAAAGTCTGAATCTGTTGTGTGGCTTTTAATGGGGATGTGGGGATGTGTGGTTGGAAGGCTTGTAACCCCCACCGGCCAATATGAAATATATTCGATTTAGTTAATAAACCAGCCCAGTGGTATTCATAAGGGCACAAAACCCTGGTTTCAGATTGGTTTTTTCTATCAGAGCAATTTAATCCAGAAGTTTAATTAAAAGAGTTCAAATCACTTTTTGTCACTCTTAATTTAACGTGTGAAAGAACACAGTGATCTAACCACAGCTAATAATGACTTAGTCGTTAAATTGAAATCATGTGCTGTGTGAAACCCCAACAAAACCACAAACTGCTTAATGTCCACAGTGTATTTATTCACATATTGATTAAAGAAAGCAGTGTGTCTGTCTTTGACTCTGTGGCTATTGGGATTAAGCTGTGTTATAAAGCTGTGTTATAGAGCTGTGTTATAAAGCTGTGTTATAGAGCTGTTTTATAAAGCTGTGTTATAGAGCTGTGTTATAAAGCTGTGTTATAGAGCTGTGTTATAGAGCTGTGTGTTATAAAGCTGTGTTATAGAGCTGTGTTATAGATCTGTGTGTTATAAAGCTGTGTTATAAAGCTGTGTTATAGAGTTGTGTTATAAAGCTGTGTTATAGAGCTGTGTTATAAAGCTGTGTTATAGAGCTGTGTTATAAAGCTGTGTTATAGAGTTGTGTTATAAAGCTGTGTTATAGAGCTGTGTTATAAAGCTGTGTTATAGAGCTGTTTTATAAAGCTGTGTTATAGAGCTGTGTTATAAAGCTGTGTTATAGAGTTGTGTTATAAAGCTGTGTTATAGAGCTGTGTTATAAAGCTGTGTTATAGAGCTGTGTTATAGAGCTGTGTTATAGAACTGTGTTATAGAGCTGTGTTATAGAGCTGTGTTATAGAACTGTGTTATAAAGCTGTGTTATAAAGCTGTGTTATAAAGCTGTGTTATAGCCAGGTCAGTAGTACAGGATGAAAGCAAATGTCTGTGTCTGTATTCAAAAAGCGTCTTAGAGTAGAAGTGCTGTTAACAGAACTTCTACAGACAGTGTAAGCCGGGAGCATTGAAGGAGGCAACCAGTCTGTCTAGAGAGACTAGCTTGGTCCCACAGAGTAGAGTCCTCTCCTCCCATCCTGCACCTGGCAACACAATAAGACCTGTCATCACTGTGCCCTGAAGTCACAGAGTAGGAAGAGTCACAATCTGCTGTTTATTTACACTCTGTACATCTAAACTTCAACTGGGTAGGAGAGGTAAATCAGGGGTCTGTCAGGACCATTGGGTTCTGGAATATGGAACAAACCCAGGATTCTAGATCACTCTCAGGATTCTAGATCACTCTCATGATTATAGATCACTCTCAGGATTCTATATCACTCTCATGATTATAGATAACTCTCAGGATTATAGATAAATCTCAGGATTCTAGATCACTCTCAGGATTCTAGATCACTCTCAGGATTCTAGATCACTCTCAGGATTCTAGAGGTGATGGAAGACAGGAAACACAGAAATTGAATGAGAACACATTATATCTCTATGGGAATTAGAACCCTCCCAGACTGACTAAAGATGACACTCAGGGCTGTGGATGAGTTATGTATAACTGTAGAGGAGAAAGAGAGGAGAGGACGAGAAGAGTCTTCTCCTCCAATCCTGGTCCCGGCAGCACAATAAGACATGACATCCCTCCGCCCTCACAGTGAAGGAAAAATTCTCAGTCAGCTGTTCATTTCTTCTCCGTTTGTCTGAAATCAGCTGGATTGGGTGAGAGAAGTGAGTCGGGTTAGAATGTCAGGTTCTGGAACACGTAATAGCCAAGGATTCTAGATCACTCCCAGGATTCTAGATCATTCCCAGGATTCTAGATCACTCCCAGCATTCTAGATCACTCCCAGGATTCTAGATCACTCCCAACGATTCTAAAGGTGACGGAAGGAACTGTGGAAATACAATCAGAGCACATTATCTCTATGGAAGATCTCTAGTGAAATCCCCTCCCAGACTAAAAGTCATATCACTGTGGAACCTTGGCGGTCACTCAGACAGTGCTCTGTACGAGTCACGTCATGGGCAACTGGAGAAGAGAGAGGTGAGTATTCAGTGTTACCTCTGATTTGAATAGCTGCCTCTGAGCTAAATGTCTTAATTCCCATGTTCCGTCTCAGTGATAAAGGGTGGTGGAGGGGGAGGTTCCTGTGAAAACCACATACATATGGTAATGACTCCAGTCTGCTCTGCAATCTGTGGAGATGAGACAACTCAAGGGAGCCCAGCTGACACATTTCATGAGGCGACACACTCAGCTGCCTGCTGGCCATAATGTTGAGGGGAGATTTATTCTCTAACATGGCCATAAGGACAGAAGGCCCTCGCCTGGGGAGAGGAGAAAGAGAGGAGAGATGGTAGAGGGAGGAGAGAGAAGAGATTTGGAAGGAGAGATATATGAGAGAGAGAGGAGAGGAGAGGAGAGGAGAGGAGAGGAGAGGAGAGGAGAGGAGAGGAGAGGAGAGGAGAGGAGAGGAGAGGAGAGGAGAGGAGAGGAGAGGAGAGGAGAGGAGAGGAGAGGAGAGGAGAGGAGAGAAACAGGAGAGGGAGGAGAAAGTTTATCAGGAGAGAACGACTGCCCCCTCCCCTCTCATTGAAGCCACGGAAGTTAAAGGCCGACCGCAGTACTGCAGGCATCTTCAGCAGGAAACCGGATCCCGTTACAGTGAATGGAAAAATGTCAATGTTTTTGTGTAAATAAAACATTGTCTAGAAGACAATAATAATTGCCTTTAATATACCAGATGTATGTCCTTTAACCAATTATGTAAAAATTATATTTGTGTATTATTCCTCTGTGTGAAGGTCCAGGCATCTGCTAAATGACTCAATTCTTCTTCTTTTTTTTCCATATGTCACATTAGAGTCTTCTTACTCTCATATTTTAAAAGGATCAACATATTCTAATTTCCTATTACGCAGAATTGGTTTGTGTACAGAAATAATAACCATAAAAAACAAATGATGGAAATAGACATGTTTTTTTTACATCCCCCCCTCCCCCTGGCTCGATGCTTTTAACAGGAAGTGTATCCTGTGTGAAGTAAAGAACCTATGAGGAACCTTTGAAGATGGATGGATGCAATTAAGATGGACCATAAACCTCTCTGTTTCATTATGTTAACACGAGCTGCTCTGTTTCATGGGAGAACCATAACCTGCCTGCTTAGATTGTTCTTCTGTTATGCACTACTGAGATAGATTGTCATGGTGTGTGTGTGTGTGTGTGTGTGTGTGTGTGTGTGTGTGTGTGTGTGTGTGTGTGTGTGTGTGTGTGTGTGTGTGTGTGTGTGTGTGTGTGTGTGTGTGTGTGTGTGTGTGTGTGTGTGTGTGTGTGTGTGTGTGTGTGTGTGTGTGACGACCCTCCCACTCTGTCTGCCGTATTCTCTCTTTGTTCTTGTTTCCTTATTAGGATGCCGGTGGGCGGAGTTGGGAGGGTCATCAGCTACATGGGAAACACCTGGGCCCGGTGTGTCCCAGGATAAATACACCACTTCCCCATTCATGGAGGAGACTCTCTCCATGCAGACACACCTGGGCCCGGTGTCTCCCAGGATAAATACACCACTTCCCCATTCATGGAGGAGACTCTCTCCATGCAGACACACCTGGGCCAGGTGTCTCCCAGGATAAATCAGGTGTTCAACTGTGTTCCGGAGTTCTAAATTGAGCAGCTGCTGAAAAATGAGCTCCTGTATATATTGAGATTTAAATGTTTTTTTAGAGTGAAGTACATCGAAAAAATCAAGAGAAAACTGCAAGACTCAATAGAAGACAAAACCAGGAACAAACCAAAAAAGACAGGCTTTTGAAAAATTTACTATTTTTCATAAAATTGTACAGTTATCTTAGCTAGCTGAATTGCTAGCAGAATTGTTTACTTGTTGCTAAGCAGTAGCTAGGGACTCTCCTGGAAGAAGCTAGCTAGCTTACAAAGAATAACAACAAAACAATATCTAGTTAACAGAAGAAAGGAAGACAAAATAAGGACAAAAGAAGGACAGAAGAAAAAGGAAAAGAAAGAGGACAACAAAGTGAAACAGTCAGCACTTCTATTGCAACTTCGTATTTCGTCGTCCTAACGTAGTCTACACTGCTATCTGCCCTGCAGCTAGCCAGCTAGCAAACTTCCACCGTCTACCGAATAGCAGCACTGTAGAAACTATTACACTCAACTGAACGACTTGATTAGTGTAGTGTTAGCTAGCTACATAGTTGTCTTTGCTGTCTTCGTATCCAAGATAATTGTGTAGTTTAGAGCGTGTAGTCTTAGAGTGATTATCTTAATTTACTGAGGTTAGCTAGCCAGCTATTTGTCGTCCTTAACGTAGGAGACTCTGCTAGCTAGCCAACAGCTAGCCAACGTCTACTGAATAGAACTTCCGCACTCAACGACCCGGTCGCATTCCGCTTCGCTCCACAGGTAGTATCACATTTTTCATTTCATTTCTTTACAGCACAACAGTTTGATTTGTTTGATCGTAGCTAGCTACATAGCTAGCTACATAGCCGTCTGTGTATCAAAGATAATTGTGTAGTCTAGAGCGATTTTCTAGGTTGGCTAGCCAGCTATTGTCAGAGTCAGCTATTGTCAGAGCCAACAAGGCAGAGTTCATCTCAGCCTATGCCTCCCTCCAGTCCCTCGACTTCTTGGCACTGACAGAAACATGGATCACCACAGATAACACTGTTACTCCTACTGCTCTCTCTTCGTCCGCCCACGTGTTCTCGCACACCCCGAGAGCTTCTGGTCAGCGGGGTGGTGGCATCGGGATCCTTATCTCTCCCAAGTGGTCATTCTCTCTTTCTCCCCTTACCCATCTGTCTATCGCCTCCTTTGAATTTCATGCTGTCACAGTTACCAGCCCTTTCAAGCTTAACATCCTTATCATTTATCGCCCTCCAGGTCCCCTCGGAGAGTTCATCAATGAGCTTGATGCATTGATAAGCTCCTTTCCTGAGGACGGCTCACCTCTCACAGTTCTGGGCGACTTTAACCTCCCCACGTCTACCTTTGACTCATTCCTCTCTGCCTCCTTCTTTCCACTCCTCTCCTCTTTTGACCTCACCCTCTCACCTTCCCCCTACTCACAAGGCAGGCAATACGCTCGACCTCATCTTTACTAGATGCTGTTCTTCCACTAACCTCATTGCAACTCCCCTCCAAGTCTCCAACCACTACCTTGTATCCTTTTCCCTCTCGCTCTCATCCAACACTTCCCACACTGCCCCTACTCGGATGGTATCGCGCCGTCCCAACCTTCGCTCTCTCTCTCCCGCTACTCTCTCCTCTTCCATCCTATCATCTCTTCCCTCTGCTCAAACCTTCTCCAACCTATCTCCTGATTCTGCCTCCTCAACCCTCCTCTCCTCCCTTTCTGCATCCTTTGACTCTCTATGTCCCCTATCTTCCAGGCCGGCTCGGTCCTCCCCTCCCGCTCCGTGGCTTGACGACTCATTGCGAGCTCACAGAACAGGGCTCCGGGCAGCCGAGCGGAAATGGAGGAAAACTCGCCTCCCTGCGGACCTGGCATCCTTTCGCTCCCTCCTCTCTACATTTTCCTCTTCTGTCTCTGCTGCTAAAGCCACTTTCTACCACTCTAAATTCCAAGCATCTGCCTCTAACCCTAGGAAGCTCTTTGCCACCTTCTCCTCCCTCCTGAATCCTCCTCCCCCCCTCCCCCTCCTCCCTCTCTGCAGATGACTTCGTCAACCATTTTGAAAAGAAGGTCGACGACATCCGATCCTCGTTTGCTAAGTCAAACGACACCGCTGGTTCTGCTCACACTGCCCTACCCTGTGCTCTGACCTCTTTCTCCCCTCTCTCTCCAGATGAAATCTCGCGTCTTGTGACGGCCGGCCGCCCAACAACCTGCCCGCTCGACCCTATCCCCTCCTCTCTTCTCCAGACCATTTCCGGAGACCTTCTCCCTTACCTCACCTCGCTCATCAACTTATCCCTGACCGCTGGCTACGTCCCTTCCGTCTTCAAGAAAGCGAGAGTTGCACCCCTTCTGAAAAAACCTACACTCGATCCCTCCGATGTTAACAACTACAGACCAGTATCCCTTCTTTCTTTTCTCTCCAAAACTCTTGAACGTGCTGTCCTTGGTCAGCTCTCCCGCTATCTCTCTCAGAATGACCTTCTTGATCCAAATCAGTCAGGTTTCAAGACTAGTCATTCAACTGAGACTGCTCTTCTCTGTATCACGGAGGCGCTCCGCACCGCTAAAGCTAACTCTCTCTCCTCTGCTCTCATCCTTCTAGACCTATCGGCTGCCTTCGATACTGTGAACCATCAGATCCTCCTCTCCACCCTCTCCGAGTTGGGCATCTCCGGCGCGGCCCACACTTGGATTGCGTCCTACCTGACAGGTCGCTCCTACCAGGTGGCGTGGCGAGAATCTGTCTCCTCACCACGCGCTCTCACCACTGGTGTCCCCCAGGGCTCTGTTCTAGGCCCTCTCCTATTCTCGCTATACACCAAGTCACTTGGCTCTGTCATAACCTCACATGGTCTCTCCTATCATTGCTATGCAGACGACACACAATTAATCTTCTCCTTTCCCCCTTCTGATGACCAGGTGGCGAATCGCATCTCTGCATGTCTGGCAGACATATCAGTGTGGATGACGGATCACCACCTCAAGCTGAACTTCGGCAAGACGGAGCTGCTCTTCCTCCCGGGGAAGGACTGCCCGTTCCATGATCTCGCCATCACGGTTGACAACTCCATTGTGTCCTCCTCCCAGAGCGCTAAGAACCTTGGCGTGATCCTGGACAACACCCTGTCGTTCTCAACTAACATCAAGGCGGTGGCCCGTTCCTGTAGGTTCATGCTCTACAACATCCGCAGAGTACGACCCTGCCTCACACAGGAAGCGGCGCAGGTCCTAATCCAGGCACTTGTCATCTCCCGTCTGGATTACTGCAACTCGCTGTTGGCTGGGCTCCCTGCCTGTGCCATTAAACCCCTACAACTCATCCAGAGCGCCGCAGCCCGTCTGGTGTTCAACCTTCCCATGTTCTCTCACGTCACCCCGCTCCTCCGCTCTCTCCACTGGCTTCCAGTTGAAGCTTGCATCCGCTACAAGACCATGGTGCTTGCCTACGGAGCTGTGAGGGGAACGGCACCTCAGGCCCTACACCCAAACAAGGGCACTGCGTTCATCCACCTCTGGCCTGCTCGCCTCCCTACCACTGAGGAAGTACAGTTCCCGCTCAGCCCAGTCAAAACTGTTCGCTGCTCTGGCCCCCCAATGGTGGAACAAACTCCCTCACGACGCCAGGACAGCGGAGTCAATCACCACCTTCCGGAGACACCTGAAACCCCACCTCTTTAAGGAATACCTAGGATAGGATAAGTAATCCTTCTCACCCCCCCCCCTTTAAGATTTAGATGCACTATTGTAAAGTGACAATGCAGACACACCTGGGCCCGGTGTCTCCCAGGATAAATACATCACTTCCCCATTCATGGAGGAGACTCTCTCCATGCAGACACACCTGGGCCCGGTGTCTCCCAGGATAAATACACCACTTCCCCATTCATGGAGGAGACTCTCTCCATGCAGACACACCTGGGCCCGGTGTCTCCCAGGATAAATACACCACTTCCCCATTCATGGAGGAGACTCTCTCCATGCAGACACACCTGGGCCAGGTGTCTCAGACACCTTTATAGATGTTGTTGTTTTTCATGGTGGTTTTTGTTGTTGTTTGCTTTGGCATCTTTCAGCACATTATCACATTCATGCAAAACACTCACTGACACGACTGATTGCGTGTGTGTGTGTGTGTGTGTGTGTGTGTGTTGAGGTGCTTTGACAACCTGAGACAGTCACTAGTGTTGCAGTGGTGGCAGTGGCATCACAGGATGGGATTCCTCCTGGTTCCCAGGGCAGAGAGAGAGAGAGAGAGAGAGAGAGAGAGAGAGAGAGAGAGAGAGAGAGAGAGAGAGAGAGAGAGTCAGAAAGAGAGAGGGAGAGAAAACAGGGAGAGAGAGAGAGAGAGGATAGTGAGAGAGTCAGAAAGAGAGAGGGAGAGAAAACAGGGAGAGAGAGAGAGAGAGGATAGTGAGAGTCAGAAAGAGAGAGGGAGAGAAAACAGGGAGAGAGAGAGAGAGAGAGAGGATAGTGAGAGAGTCAGAAAGAGAGAGGGAGAGAAAACAGGGAGAGAGAGAGAGAGAGAGAGAGAGGATAGTGAGAGAGTCAGAAAGAGAGAGAGAGAGAAAACAGGGAGAGAGAGAGAGAGGATAGTGAGAGAGTCAGAAAGAGAGAGAGAGAGAAAACAGGGAGAGAGAGAGAGGATAGTGAGAGAGTCAGAAAGAGAGAGAGAGATAAAACAGGGAGAGAGAGAGAGAGAGGATAGTGAGAGAGTCAGAAAGAGAGAGGGAGAGAAAACAGGGAGAGAGAGAGGTGTGAAGCAGTAATGATCAGCCACCTCCCTCTCCATTCATAACTGTCTTCATTAGATTGAGTGTGTGTGCGTGCGTGCGTGCGTGCGTGCGTGTGTGTGTGTGTGTGTGTGATCAGCCACCTCACCACCCCGTTCATTGCCTTCATTAGAGAGTCTGACACATTCTAACACATTGACACTCAGAGAGGACAGTAGCGATAACGAAACGTTATACAGACAGATCCTGTGAATAGGTGTGGACGTGTGTTTTCACTGTATTCTCAGCCCTTCTTCTAGGTTTTTGTCCTGTATCTCCAGGCGACTTTCTACTTCTGTGTACAATCATTTATATTATATAAGAAGAAAAAAGAAAGTCTCGACGGTGAACGGTCGTCTTTTTTCCTCAAGTGTGAAAACAGCCCATGTCATTGGTCAATGCCTCCACCTACTGGCCGTTGGCTCCGGAGAGGACAACACTGTGGTCCCACAGTCATGATAATGTTGAGATATAACTGGGAGACTATTCTGGTTGAAACAAATGTATCAAAGTTACAGTTGCAGTTACATTGAAGTTTTAAATAAAGGATACAAATAAAATGTTTATTTTCAAATGTGTTTATTTATATAGTCCTTCGTACATCAGCTGATGTCTCAAAGTGCTGTACAGAAACCCAGCCTAAAACCCCAAACAGCAAAGCAATGCAGATGTAGAAGCACGGTGGCTAGGAAAAACTCCCCTAGAAAGGCCAAAACCTAGGAAGAAACCTAGAGAGGAACCAGGCTATGAGGGGTGGCCAGTCCTCTTCTGGCTGTGCCGGGTGGAGATTATAACAGAACATGACCAAGATGTTCAAATGTTCATAGATGACCAGCAGGAGATTATAACAGAACATGGCCAAGATGTTCAACTGTTCAAAGATGACCAGCAGGAGATTATAACAGAACATGGCCAAGATGTTCAACTGTTCATAGATGACTAGCAGGAGATTATAACAGAACATGGCCAAGATGTTCAACTGTTCATAGATGACCAGCAGGAGAATATAACAGAACATGGCCAAGATGTTCAACTGTTCATAGATGACCAGCAGGACATTATAACAGAACATGGCCAAGATGTTCAACTGTTCATAGATGACCAGCAGGAGATTATAACAGAACATGGCCAAGATGTTCAACTGTTCATAGATGACCAGCAGGAGATTATAACAGAACATGGCCAAGATGTTCAACTGTTCATAGATGACCAGCAGGAGATTATAACAGAACATGGCCAAGATGTTCAAATGTTCATAGATGACCAGCAGGGTCAAATAATAGTAATCACACTGAACATGTCGGGGTTCCATAGCCGCAGGCAGAACAGTTGAAACTGGAGCAGCAGCATGGCCGGGTGGACTGGGGACAGCAAGGAGTCTTCATGTCAGGTAGTCCTGAGGCATGGTCCTAGGGCTCAGATCCTCTGAGAGATAGAGAGAGAGAGAGAAAACAAGAAAGAAAGAAAGAAAGAAAGAAAGAAAGAAAGAAAGAAAGAAAGAAAGAAAGAAAGAAAGAAAGAAAGAAAGAAAGAAAGAAAGAAAGAAAGAAAGAAAGAGAGAATTTGAGAGGGCATACTTAAATTCACACAGGACACTAGATAAGACAGGAGAAATACTCCAGATATAACAAACTGACCCCAGCCCCCCGACACATAAACTACTGCAGCATAAATACTGGAGGCTGAGACAGGAGGGGTCAGGAGACACTGTGGCCCCATCCGGGGACACCCCCGGACAGGGCCAAACAGGAAGGATATAACCCCACCCACTTTGCCAAAGCACAGCCCCCAAACCACTAGAGGGATATCTTCAACCACCAACTTACCATCCTGAGACAAGGCTGAGTATAGCCCACAAAGATCTCCGCCACGGCACAACCCAAGTGGGGCGCCAACCCAGACAGGAAGATCACGTCAGTGACTCAACCCACTCAAGTGACACACCCCTCCTAGGGAGGGCATGAGAGAGCCCCAGTAAGCCAGTGACTCAGCCCCTGTAATAGGGTTAGAGGCAGAGAATCCCAGTGGAAAGAGGGGAACCGGCCAGGCAGAGACAGCAAGGGCGGTTCGTTGCTCCAGTGCCTTTCTGTTCACCTTCACACTCCTGGGCCAGACTACACTCAATCATAGGACCCACTGAAGAGATTAGTCTTCAGTAAAGACTTAAAGGTTGAGACCGAGTTTGCGTCTCTCACATGGGTAGGCAGACCGTTCCATAAACATGGAGCTCTATAGGAGAAAGCCCTGCCTCCAGCTGTTTGCTTAGAAATTCTAGGGACAATTACGAGGCCTGCGTCTTGTGACCGTAGCGTACGTGTAGGTATGTACGGCAGGACCAAATCAGAGAGGTAGGTAGGAGCAAGCCCATGTAATGCTTTGTAGGTTAGCAGTAAAACCTTGAAATCAGCACTAGCCTTGACAGGAAGCCAGTGTAGAGAGGCTAGCACTGGAGTAATATGATCACATTGTTTTGGTTCTAGTCAAGATTCTAGCAGCCGTATTTAGCACTAACTGAAGTTTATTTAGTGCTTTATCCGGGTAGCCGGAAAGTAGAGCATTGCAGTGGTTTTAACTTAGAAGTAACAAAAGCATAGTTTAATTTTAATGCATCATGTTTAGAACCATCTCCTTCCAGACTGATCTGAAATTCATTTGAGTTTCTAGCAGCGTCGTCTTGACCTAGGCTCAGGACAAACACTGTCTGACAACGTAACGACTGGACACACTAGTGGTGAAAACACAGAGGAAATCTACGGTATATTCTGACTAAAGAGAAGAGTTCAGATGTTGATTTTCAATAACATAATGCCTCTCCCAATGTAATTTAGAAGGATCTATCTCCTACAAGCGTTAACGTCGATATAACTGTTTTTTGGGCAGGGGGTCAAGTTCTGTGGGTTTCTTCCCTTCCAGCCCCGTCTCAACGTCTCCCGTCTGCCAATGGGAATATATATTTGGACTGAGATATTTCAGCTTTGAGAATCGCAGCGGCGGGACTTGGACCATGGAAGAAGGTCAGATCGATTTAATTAAGGAGACCTCTGGTTATAAATCCCAGGAGAACAGACCAACTCTGAGGCTGCATCCCAAGGCACCCGATTCCAAACATAGTATATTTATTTTGACCAGATCCCTATGTAGAGTCCTGTGTAGAGCCCATATACAGCCCTATGTAGAGTCCTATGTAGAGCCCATATAGAGCCCTATGTAGAGCCCTATGTAGAGTCCTATGTAGAGCCCATATAGAGCCCTATGAGAGACCTATGTAGAGTCCTGGGTAGAGCCCATATACAGCCCTATGTAGAGTCCTATGTAGAGCCCATATAGAGCCCTATGAGAGACATATGTAGAGTCCTGTATAGAGCCCATATACAGCCTTATGTAGAGGTCCTATGTAGAGCCCTATGTAGAGCCCTATGTAGAGTCCTATGTAGAGCTCATATACAGTCCTATGTAGAGCCCTATGTAGAGCCCTATGTAGAGTCCTATGTAGAGCCCATATAGAGCCCTATGAGAGACCTATGGGCCCTGGTCAAAAGTAGTGCACTATACAGATAAAAGGGCCAGAACCAGGCAGACAGACTCTGGGTTCAGGTAATAGGGTAACAGGGGAAGGCAGACAGACTCTGGGTTCAGGTAACAGGGTAACAGGGGAAGGCAGACAGACTCTCTGGGTTCAGGTAACAGGGGGAGGCAGACAGACTCTGGGTTGAGGTAACAGGGGAAGGCAGACAGACTCTCTGGGTTCAGGTAACAGGTAACAGGTAACAGGGGAACAGGGGAACAGGGGGAGGCAGACAGACTCTCTGGGTTCAGGTAACAGGGGAACAGGGGAACAGGGGAAGGCAGACAGACTCTTTGGGTTCAGGTAACAGGTAACAGGTAACAGGTAACAGGTAACAGGGAACAGGGAACAGGGAACAGGGAACAGGTAACAGGGGAGGCAGACAGACTATCTGGGTTCAGGTAACAGGTAACAGGTAACAGGGGAACAGGGGAAGGCAGACAGACTCTCTGGGTTCAGGTAACAGGTAATAGGGGATCAGGGGAACAGGGGAAGGCAGACAGACTCTCTGGGTTCAGGTAACAGGGGAACAGGGGAACAGGGGGAGGCAGACAGACTCTCTGGGTTCAGGTAACAGGTAACAGGGGGAACAGGGGAACAGGGGAACAGGGGAAGGCAGACAGACTCTCTGGGTTCAGGTAACAGGGGAAAGGGGAACAGGGGAACAGGGGAACAGGGGGAGGCAGACAGACTCTCTGGGTTCAGGTAACAGGTAACAGGGGAACAGGGGAACAGGGGAAGGCAGACAGACTCTCTGGGTTCAGGTAACAGGTAACAGGGGAACAGGTGAACAGGGGAAGGTAGACAGACTCTCTGGGTTCAGGTAACAGGTAACAGGTAACAGGGAACAGGGGAACAGGGGAAGCCAGTGTGGGATTTTCACCCCTTTAAAGAAGTGGTCCACCACACTGTTGCCAAGGGAAACATGGATGGGCAGAGTGCATGGAAACCCTTTACTGTCTGTCAGTCTATACTAGAGAGGTGGATGTTGTGTTGCCATGGTATCATCATGTTGAAGACAGATACACATTCCACTTCCCAGAATACCATCACCTCTTCTGAGTGAACGCTTCCTTCTTCCTCTCTTACCTTCAACCTACAGACTGACTGTTCTCCTGGGTTGAGGCTGACTGTTCTCCTGGGTTGAGGCTGGCGGTCCTCCTGGGTTGAGGCTGACTGTTCTCCTGGGTTGAGGCTGGCGGTCCTCCTGGGTTGAGGCTGACTGTTCTCCTGGGTTGAGGCTGACTGTTCTCTGTTCTCCTGGGTTGAGGCTGATGGTCCTCCTGGGTTGAGGCTGACTGTTCTTCTGGGTTGAGGCTGCCTGTTCTCTGTTCTCCTGGTTTGAGGCTGATGGTCCTCCTGGGTTGAGGCTGACGGTCCTCCTGGGTTGAGCCTGACTGTTCTCCTGGGTTGAGGCTGGCGGTCCTCCTGGGTTGAGGCTGACTGTTCTCCTGGGTTGAGGCTGACTGTTCTCTGTTCTCCTGGGTTGAGGCTGATGGTTCTCCTGGGTTGAGGCTGACTGTTCTTCTGGGTTGAGGCTGACTGTTCTCTGTTCTCCTGGGTTGAGGCTGATGGTCCTCCTGGGTTGAGGCTGACGGTCCTCCTGGGTTGAGGCTGACTGTTCTCCTGGGTTGAGGCTGGCGGTCCTCCTGGGTTGAGGCTGACTGTTCTCCTAGGTTGAGACTGACTGTTCTCTGTTCTCCTGGGTTGAGGCTGACGGTCCTCCTGGGTTGAGGCTGACTGTTCTCCTGGTTTGAGGCTGACTGTTCTCCTGGGTTGAGTCTGACGGTCCTCCTGGGTTGACGCTGACTGTTCTCCTGGGTTGAGGCTGACTGTCCTCTGTTCTCCTGGGTTGAGGCTGACTGTTCTCCTGGGTTGAGGCTGGCGGTCCTCCTGGGTTGAGGCTGACTGTTCTCCTAGGTTGAGGCTGACTGTCCTCTGTCCTCCTGGGTTGAGGCTGGCGGTCCGCCTGGGTTGAGGCTGACTATTCTCTGTTCTCCTGGTTTGAGGCTGGCGGTCCTCCTGGGTTGAGGCTGACTGTTCTGCTGGGTTGAGGCTGACTGTTCTCCTGGGTTGAGGCTTACTCTTCTCTGTTCTCCTGGGTTGAGGCTGACTGTTCTCTGTTCTCCTGAGTTGAGGCTGACTGTTCTCTGTTCTCCTGGGTTGAGGCTGACTGGTCTCTGTTCTCCTGAGTTGAGGCTGACTGTTCTCCTGCATTGAGGCTGACTGTTCCCTGGTTTGAGGCTGACTATTCTCCTGGGTTGAGGCTGACTGTTCTCTGTTCTACTGAGTTGAGGCTGACTGTTCTCTGTTCTCCTGAGTTGAGGCTGACTGTTCTCCTGGGTTGAGACTGGCTGTTCTCATGGGTTGAGGCTGACTGTTCTCTGTTCTCCTGGGTTGGAGCTGACTGTTCTCTGTTCTCCTGAGTTGAGGCTGACTGTTCTCCTGGGTTGAGACTGGCTGTTCTCATGGGTTGAGGCTGACTGTTCTCTGTTCTCCTGGGTTGAGGCTGACTGTGCTCTGTTCTCCTGAGTTGAGACTGACTGTTCTCCTGGGTTGAGGCTGGCTGTTCTCCTGGGTTGAGGCTGACTGTTCTCCTGGGTTGAGGCTGGCTGTTCTCTGTTCTCCTGGGTTGAGGCTGGCTGTTCTCCTGGGCTGAGGCTGACTATTCTCCTGGGTTGAGGCTGGCTGTTCTCTGTTCTCCTGGGTTGAGGCTGGCTGTTCTCCTGGGCTGAGGCTGACTGTTCTCCTGGGTTGAGGCTGGCTGTTCTCTGTTCTCCTGGGTTGAGGCTGAGTATTCTCCTGGGTTGAGGCTGGCTGTTCTCTGTTCTCCTGGGTTGAGGCTGGCTGTTCTCCTGGGCTGAGGCTGACTGTTCTCCTGGGTTGAGGCTGGCTGTTCTCTGTTCTCCTGGGTTGAGGCTGAGTATTCTCCTGGGTTGAGGCTGGCTGTTCTCTGTTCTCCTGGGTTGTGGCTGGCTGTTCTCCTGGGCTGAGGCTGACTGTTCTCCTGGGTTGAGACTGGCTGTTCTCATGGGTTGAGGCTGGCTGTTCTCTGTTCTCCTGGGTTGTGGCTGGCTGTTCTCCTGGGCTGAGGCTGGCTGTTCTCTGTTCTCCTGGGCTGAGGCTGACTGTTCTCCTGGGTTGAGGCTGGCTGTTCTCTGTTCTCCTGGGTTGAGGCTGGCTGTTCTCTGTTCTCCTGGGTTGTGGCTGGCTGTTCTCCTGGGTTGAGGCTGACTGTTCTCCTGGGCTGAGGATGGAGATCCAAGGTCATACCTGTATCTTTACTAAGACTTCTGGGAAGACCTCACAGAAACCCTGGGTTGTGGCTGTGATGCTATAGAATAGTCCAAGCCTTTTTTAAGGCAATTGACTGTAATTTACTTTTAAGAAAAGTATATATTTAATTATTATCTCTGTAGAAATGACAAGCCTCTGTGACTGTGTTGGTCCCAAACTAAGTAACAGACATTTCTATTTCCTGTAGAGACAGAACTACAGCGCTCTCCCTCCCCCCTCTCTCTCTCTCTCCTCTCTCTCTCTCTCTCTCTCTCTCTCTCTCTTTCTTTCTCTCTTTCTCTCCCTCTCTCTCTCTCTCCCACTCTCTCTCTCTCTCTCTCTCTCTCTCTCCCCCTCTCTCTCTCCCCCTCTCCCCCATCTCTCTCTCTCTCTCTCTTTCATTCTCTCTCTCTCTCTCTCTCTCTCTCTCTCTCTCTCTCTCTCTCTCTCTCTCTCTCTCTTCTCTCTCTCTCTCTCTCTCTCTCTCTCTCTCTCTCTCTCTCTCTCTCTCTCTCTCCCTCTCTCTCTCAATGATAATGATAATGATAGAGCGACTGTGTCTCCTGGGTTGACACACACACACACCATTTGGATAACAAAACACAGCTAGAGAGTTGACAGATTCACACTCCAGCGAGAGAGGAAACAATTTCATTCCGTGTTTATTCAGGTTGGAAAGTGAAGGTTCACAGTTGACCTAGGGAATAGTGTTCCCAAAATGGCACACTATTCCCTATCTAGTGCACTACTTTAGTCCAGGAACCCATAGGGCTCTAGTTAAAAGTAGTGCACTATAGGAGGCCATTTGGGACGGGTGTCAACGTACCATACAGATGTATATCCTCTCTCAGTGGGTATGGCTGGGGAATGTGCAGTGTGGCCACATTATACAGTCTTACAGTATAAAGTATAAAGTACAGTATAGGAAACACGTCAGTCACTCACCGCCACGTTGTGCTCTATCTTCTATGGTACCGTGCTTTATGTTACTCAGTCCTGTATCTAACGGACTAACTCTGCAAATCACCCGCAGAGGAGTATAAGGCTCTGGAGGAAAAAAGACATTGCTTTGTTTTCTTCACAATCTGTGTATTTTAACGGTAATTTTTTTTTTTTTTACTACTCTAGTCTACCCAGAAGGCCCTGTGGCCGGTGCTCTGTCCTAGTCTCTTTTTAACATGATGGATAGGAGTCTTTGAATACATGTGTTCAAATGGCACCCTATTCCCCCAATGGGGCCCTGGTCAGAAGAAGTGTGCTATATAGAGAATAGGGAGCCATTTGGGATGCAATCCTAGGAGTCTATGGAGAGGGCTCATTGAACTGTGAGACCTGAATGTTTTAATCTTCCATAGGAAATCAATGGGGATACTAAACCATTTGCATGCCCCCCTCCATCTTCCTGGCATGTGATCAATGTTGTCCAGTGAGTCAGGAATAGAGGAAGAGACACTGGAGACCATGCTATGGAAGCAGAGGAAGAAAACATGCCCGACTATCCCTGTAGCTTGGCTCTACCCTCCAACTAGGTAAAACAAAATGGGACCATAGAAGAAGTGGAACAGGGAAGTCAGACATTGAACTGGTAGTCTGCTCACACAGTTAGTCAACACTAGCTTGGTCCCAGATCTGCTTGTACAGTCTTGCCAATATCTATGGTCATTGTTACTTGACATGATGACAAGACAGCACAAACAGGTCTGGGACCAGGCTAAGGCAACCCTTCTTCCCACAGACTTGTTCTGGGTGTGGCCTTGGATCGTGGACTGGAGGAAAAGTGAAAGGCAGGACACCACTTTCCTCTCTTCCTGGATCTAGTGCACACACACACACACACACACACAGCGTAGACATTTCCATATCTGCTGAAATACAGTGCCTGTTGTCAAACAGGAAAAAAACAATTTCATTTTTCATACAACGCTCTTGTGTTGTGTAGCCATGGAGTCTCTGGTAGGGTTCTAGGCAGGCAGGAAGGTAGGAGGAGTCTCTGGTAGGGTTCTGAGGGTCAGAGAGGTAGGAGGAGTCTCTGGTAGGGTTCTGGCGGTCAGAGAGGTAGGAGGAGTCTCTGGTAGGGTTCTGGCGGTCAGAGAGGTAGGAGGAGTCTCTGGTAGGGTTCTGATGGTCAGAGAGGTAGGAGGAGTCTCTGGTAGGGTTCTGAGGGTCAGAGAGGTAGGAGGAGTCTCTGGTAGGGTTCTGGCGGTCAGAGAGGTAGGAGGAGTCTCTGGTAGGGTTCTGGCGGTCAGAGAGGTAGGAGGAGTCTCTGGTAGGATTCTGAGGGTCAGAGAGGTAGGAGGAGTCTCTGGTAGGGTTCTGGCGGTCAGAGAGGTAGGAGGAGTCTCTGGTAGGGTTCTGAGGGTCAGAGAGGTAGGAGGAGTCTCTGGTAGGGTTCTGATGGTCAGAGAGGTAGGAGGAGTCTCTAGTAGGGTTCTGAGGGTCAGAGAGGTAGGAGGAGTCTCTGGTAGGGTTCTGGCGGTCAGAGAGGTAGGAGGAGTCTCTGGTAGGGTTCTGGCGGTCAGAGAGGTAGGAGGAGTCTCTGGTAGGGTTCTGATGATCAGAGAGGTAGGAGGAGTCTCTGGTAGGGTTCTAGGCAGGCAGGAAGGTAGGGGGAGTCTCTGGTAGGGTTCTGAGGGTCAGAGAGGTAGGAGGAGTCTCTGGTAGGGTTCTGAGGGTCAGAGAGGTAGGAGGAGTCTCTGGTATGGTTCTGGCGGTCAGAGAGGTAGGAGGAGTCTCTGGTAGGGTTCTGAGGGTCAGAGAGGTAGGAGGAGTCTCTGGTAGGGTTCAGATGGTCAGAGAGGTAGGAGGAGTCTCTGGTAGGGTTCTGATGGTCAGAGAGGTAGGAGGAGTCTCTGGTAGGGTTCTGATGGTCAGAGAGGGAGGAGGAGTCTCTGGTAGGGTTCTGATGGTCAGAGAGCTAGGAGGAGTCTCTGGTAGGGTTCTGAGGGTCAGAGAGGTAGGAGGAGTCTCTGGTAGGGTTCTGATGGTCAGAGAGGAAGGAGGAGTCTCTGGTAGGGTTCTGATGGTCAGAGAGGTAGGAGGAGTCTCTGGTACGGTTCTAATGGTCAGAGAGGTAGGAGGAGTCTCTGGTAGTGTTCTGATGGTCAGAGAGGTAGGAGGAGTCTCTGGTAGGGTTCTGGCGGTCAGAGAGGTAGGAGGAGTCTCTGGTAGGGTTCTGATCGTCAGAGAGGTAGGAGGAGTCTCTGGTAGGGTTCTGATGGTCAGAGAGGTAGGAGGAGTCTCTGGTAGGGTTCTGGCGGTCAGAGAGGTAGGAGGAGTCTCTGGTAGGGTTCTGATGGTCAGAGAGGTAGGAGGTATCTCTGGTAGGGTTCTGATGGTCAGAGAGGTAGGAGGAGTCTCTGGTAGGGTTCTGATCGTCAGAGAGGTAGGAGGAGTCTCTGGTAGGGTTCTGATGGTCAGAGAGGTAGTAATATATACAGGGCATTCAGAAAGTATTCAGACCCCAGTATGGCTACGCAGTAGAGGCTCTATACAGCAGAAAGGCTATATACAGTAGATAGGCTATATACAGCAGAAAGGCTATATACAGTAGATAGGCTATATACAGTAGAGAGGTTATACAGTAGAGAGGCTATATACAGTAGAGGCTATATACAGTAGAGAGGCTATATACAGTAGAGAGGCTATATACAGTAGTGAGGCTATATACAGTAGAGAGGCTATATACAGTAGAGAGGCTATATACAGTAGAGAGACTATATACAGTAGAGAGGCTATATACAGTAGAGAGGCTATATACAGTAGAGGCTATATACAGTAGAGAGGCTATATACAGTAGAGAGGTTATATACAGTAGTGAGGCTATATACAGTAGAGAGGCTATATACAGTAGAGAGGCTATATACAGTAGAGAGGCTATATACAGTAGAGAGGTTATATACAGTAGTGAGGCTATATACAGTAGAGAGGTTATATACAGTAGAGAGGTTATATACAGTAGAGAGGCTATATACAGTAGAGGCTATATACAGTAGAGAGGCTATACAGTAGAGAGGCTATATACAGTAGAGAGGCTATATACAGTAGAGGCTATATACAGTAGAGAGGCTATACAGTAGAGAGGCTATATACAGTAGAGAGGCTATATACAGTAGAGGCTATATACAGTAGAGAGGCTATACAGTAGAGAGGTAATATACAGTAGAGAGGCTATATACAGTAGAGGCTATATACAGTAGAGAGGCTATAAAGTAGAGAGGCTATATACAGTAGAGAGGCTATACAGTAGAGAGGCTATACAGTAGAGAGGCTATATACAGTAGAGAGGCTATACAGTAGAGAGGCTATACAGTAGAGAGGCTATATACAGTAGAGGCTATATACAGTAGAGAGGCTATACAGTAGAGAGGCTATATACAGTAGAGAGGCTATACAGTAGAGAGGCTATACAGTAGAGAGGCTATATACAGTAGAGAGGCTATACAGTAGAGAGGCTATACAGTAGAGAGGCTATATACAGTAGAGAGGCTATACAGTAGAGAGGCTATATACAGTAGAGAGGCTATACAGTAGAGAGGCTATATACAGTAGAGAGGCTATACAGTAGAGAGGCTATATACAGTAGAGAGGCTATACAGTAGAGAGGCTATATACAGTAGAGAGGCTATATACAGTAGAGAGACTATACAGTAGAGAGGCTATATACAGTAGAGAGGCTATACAGTAGAGGCTATATACAGTAGAGAGGCTATATACAGTAGAGAGGCTATACAGTAGAGAGGCTATACAGTAGAGAGGCTATACAGTAGAGAGGCTATATACAGTAGAGAGGCTATATACAGTAGAGAGGCTATACAGTAGAGAGGCTATATAGAGTAGAGAGGCTATACAGTAGAGAGGTAATATACAGTAGAGAGGCTATATACAGTAGAGGCTATATACAGTAGAGAGGCTATACAGTAGAGAGGCTATATACAGTAGAGAGGCTATATACAGTATAGAGGCTATATACATATAATAATATAATAATAATAATAATAATAATAATAATAATAATAATAATAATAATAATAATAATAATAATAATAATAATATAATATAATAATAATAATAATAATAATAATATAATAATAATAATAATAATATGCCATTTAGCAGACGCTTTTATCCAAAGCGACTTACAGTCATGTGTGCATACATTCTACGTATGGGTGATCCCGGGGATCGAACCCACTACCCTGGCGTTACAAGCGCCATGCTCTACCAACTGAGCTACAGAAGGACCACAGTAGAGAGGCTATATACAGTAGAGAGGCTATATACAGTAGAGAGGTTATATACAGTAGTGAGGCTATATACAGTAGAGAGGTTATATACAGTAGAGAGGTTATACAGTAGAGAGGCTATATACAGTAGAGAAGCTATATACAGTAGAGAGGCTATACAGTAGAGAGGTAATATACAGTAGAGAGGCTATATACAGTAGAGGCTATATACAGTAGAGAGGCTATACAGTAGAGAGGCTATATACAGTAGAGAGGCTATACAGTAGAGAGGCTATACAGTAGAGAGGCTATATACAGTAGAGAGGCTATACAGTAGAGAGGCTATACAGTAGAGAGGCTATATACAGTAGAGAGGCTATACAGTAGAGAGGCTATATACAGTAGAGAGGCTATACAGTAGAGAGGCTATATACAGTAGAGAGGCTATACAGTAGAGAGGCTATATACAGTAGAGAGGCTATATACAGTAGAGAGGCTATATACAGTAGAGAGGCTATACAGTAGAGAGGCTATATACAGTAGAGAGGCTATACAGTAGAGAGGCTATATAGAGTAGAGAGGCTATACGGTAGAGAGGTAATATACAGTAGAGAGGCTATATACAGTAGAGGCTATATACAGTAGAGAGGCTATACAGTAGAGAGGCTATATACAGTAGAGAGGCTATATACAGTATAGAGGCTATATACAGTAGAGAGGCTATATACAGTAGAGGCTATATACAGTAGTGGGGCTATATACAGTAGAGAGGCTATATACAGTAGAGAGGCTATATACAGTAGAGGATATATACAGTAGAGGCTATATACAGTAGTGAGGCTATATACAGTAGCGAGGCTATATACAGTAGATAGGCTATATACAGTAGAGAGGCTCTATACAGCAGAAAGGCTATATACAGTAGAGAGCCTATATACAGTAGAGAGGCTGTATACAGTAGAGAGCCTATATACAGTAGAGAGGCTGTATACAGTAGAGAGGCTATATACAGTAGCGAGGCGATCTACAGTAGAGAGGTGATGTACAGTAGAGGGGCTATATACAGTAGAGAGGCTATAAAAGTAGCGAGGCTATATACAGTAGAGAGGCTATACAAGTAGTGAGGCTATATACAGTAGAAAGGCTATAAAAGTAGCGAGGCTATATACAGTTGAGAGGTTATATACAGTAGAGAGGCTATATACAGTAAAGAGGCTATATACAGTAGAGAGGCTATAAAAGTAGCGTGGCTATATACAGTAGAAAGGCTATAAAAGTAGCGAGGTTATATACAGTAGAAAGGCTATAAAAGTAGCGAGGCTATATACAGTAGAAAGGCTATAAAAGTAGCGAGGCTATATACAGTAGAGAGGCTATATACAGTAGAGAGGCTATATACAGTAGAGAGGTGATGTACAGTAGAGGGGCTATATACAGTAGAGAGGCTATAAAAGTAGCGAGGCTATATACAGTAGAGAGGCTATACAAGTAGTGAGGCTATATACAGTAGAAAGGCTATAAAAGTAGCGAGGCTATATACAGTTGAGAGGTTATATACAGTAGAGAGGCTATATACAGTAAAGAGGCTATATACAGTAGAGAGGCTATAAAAGTAGCGTGGCTATATACAGTAGAAAGGCTATAAAAGTAGCGAGGTTATATACAGTAGAAAGGCTATAAAAGTAGCGAGGCTATATACAGTAGAAAGGCTATAAAAGTAGCGAGGCTATATACAGTAGAGAGGCTATATACAGTAGAGAGGCTATATACAGTAGAGAGGTTATATACAGTAGAGGCTATATACAGTAGAGAGGCTATATACAGCAGAGAGGCTATATACAGTAGAGAGGCTATATACAGTAGAGAGGCTATATACAGTAGAGGCTATATACAGTAGAGAGGTTATATAGAGTAGAGAGGCTATATAGAGTAGAGAGGCTATATACAGTAGAGGCTATATACAGTAGAGAGGCTATATACAGTAGAGGCTATATACAGCAGAGAGACTATATACAGTAGAGGCTATATACAGTAGAGAGGCTATATACAGTAGAGGCTATATACAGTAGAGAGGCTATAGACAGTAGAGAGGCTATATAGAGTAGAGAGGCTATATACAGTAGAGAGGCTATAAAAGTCCGAGGCTATATACAGTAGATAGGCTATAAAAGTAGCGAGGCTATATACAGTAGATAGGCTATAGACAGTAGAGAGGCTATATAGAGTAGAGAGGCTATATACAGTAGAGAGGCTATAAAAGTCCGAGGCTATATACAGTAGATAGGCTATAAAAGTAGCGAGGCTATATACAGTAGATAGGCTATATACAGTAGAAAGGCTATAAAAGTAGCGAGGCTATATACAGTAGAGAGGCTATATACAGTAGAGAGGTTATACAGTAGAGAGGTTATATACAGTAGAGAGGCTATATACAGTAGAGAGGTTATATACAGTAGAGAGGCTATATACAGTAGAGAGGCTATATACAGTAGAGAGGTTATATACAGTAGAGAGGCTATAAAAGTAGCGAGGCTATTTACAGTAGAAAGGCTATAAAAGTAGCGAGGCTATATACAGTAGAGAGGCTACATACATTAGAGAGGCTATATACAGTAGAGAGGTTATATACAGTAGAGAGGCTATATACAGTAGAGAGGCTATATACAGTAGAGAGGTTATATACAGTAGACAGGCTATAAAAGTAGCGAGGCTATATACAGTAGAAAAGCTATAAAAGTAGCGAGGCTATATACAGTAGAAAGGCTATAAAAGTAGTGAGGCTATATACAGTAGCGAGGCTATAAAAGTAGCGAGGCTATATACAGTAGTGAGGCTATAAAAGTAGTGAGGCTATATACAGTAGAGAGGCTATAAAAGTAGAGAGGCTATATACAGTAGAGAGGCTATATACAGTAGAAAGGCTATATACAGTAGAGAGGCTATATACAGTAGAAAGGCTATATACAGTAGAGGCTATATACAGTAGAGAGGCTATATACAGTAGATAGGCTATATACAGTAGATAGGCTATATACAGTAGAAAGGCTATAAAAGTAGCGAGGCTATATACAGTAGAGAGGCTATAAAAGTAGTGAGGCTATATACAGTAGAGAGGTTATATACAGTCGAGAGGCTATATACAGTAGAGAGGCTATATACAGTAGAGAGGTTATATACAGTAGAGAGGCTATAAAAGTAGCAAGGCTATATACAGTAGAAAGGCTATAAAAGTAGCGAGGCTATATACAGTAGAGGCTATAAAAGTAGCGAGGCTATATACAGTAGCGAGGCTATAAAAGTAGTGAGGCTATATACAGTAGAGAGGCTATAAAAGTAGCGAGGCTATATACAGTAGAGAGGCTATAAAAATAGCGAGGCTATATACAGTAGAAAGGCTATAAAAGTAGCAAGGCTATATACAGACACCGTTTAGTCGGGCTGATTGAGGTAGTAGGTACATGTAGATATGGTTAAAGTGACTATGCATAAATGATGAACAGAGAGTAGCAGTAGTGTAAAAGAGGGGTTGGTGGGTGGTGGGACACAATGCAGATATCCCGGGTTAGCCAATGTGCTGGGAGCACTTGTTGGTCGGCCCAATTGAAGTAGTATAGTGTGTGCATGCATGGTTAAGGTTAAGGTCAGGTTTACAATCAGACTTGTGTGGTTTTGTGACTGTGCCAGCGAGTGACTGCCTTGCAGAGCTGCCTCCTTGCTCATGGGTCGTCCCTACAAATACCAACCTGCCCACATCAACCCCCCTACTGTCTGTTCTTCTGTAGGCTTTCTGTAAAATGGCTTTATACAATCACTGCGTTTGTATTTTAATCAATGTGTAACTTTGAGAAGCAGGCAGGCAGGGGTTATTTATTTTCAACCCGATTCTTACTGTGCCAATCAGGGCTGTCCCCGGGGGGAGCGGTAGAGGAAAGTGTGTGTGTGTGTGTGTGTGTGTGCGTGTGTGTGTGTGTGTGTGTGTGTGTGTGTGTGTGTGTGTGTGTGTGTGTGTGTGTGTGTGTGTGTGTGTGTGTGTGTGTGTGTGTGTGTGTGTGTGTGTGTGTGTGTGTGTGTGTGTGTATACAGGCACACTCAGCTTTGTCTCAAGTCCAACCCTCTTCTATAGCAACAGCTACAGACACATCAGTCCTGTAGTGTACAGACACATCAGTTCTGCTCCCCAAATGGCACCCTATTCCCTATATAGTGCACTACTTTAGACCAGAGCCCTATGGGTTAACCCTATGTAGTGCACTTTTTTAGACCAGAGTGTACTACTTTAGACCAGAGACCTAAGGGTTAACCCTATGTAGTGTACTACTTTAGACCAGAGACCTAAGGGTTAACCCTATGTAGTGCACTACTTTAGACCAGAGCCCTATGGGTTAACCCTATGTAGTGCACTATAAAGTGAGAAGGGTGCCATTCAGGGCAGAAACATCCTTAGGCCCATCAGTGGGCAGTGAGAGAAATGGCCTCATTTAGCGATTCACGAGCTGCAGTGTGGAGCAATGGAGTCAAACCATATCGGATCGTAACAATAAAACAATCAAGTATGAAAAAGCTTTTTAGATCAGAGATTCCGGAGGTTCTGGAGAGAGAGGTTCTGGAGAGAAAGGTTCTGGAGATTCTGGAGAGAGAGGTTCTGGAGATAAAGGTTCTGGAGATTCTGGAGAGAGAGGTTCTGGAGAGAAAGGTTCTGGAGATTCTGGAGAGAGAGGTTCTGGAGAGAAAGGTTCTGGAGATTCTGGAGAGAGAGGTTCTGGAGATAAAGGTTCTGGAGATTCTGGAGAGAGAGGTTCTGGAGAGAAAGGTGCTGGAGGTTCTGTAGAGAGAGGTTCTGGAGAGAAATGTTTTGGAGATTCTGGAGAGAGAGGTTCTGGAGAGAAAGGTTCTTGAGATTCTGGAGAGAGAGGTTCTGGAGAGAAAGGTTGTGGAGGTTCTGCGCCAGTACCCAAAACGTCACTGGATCAAAGGTAAAAAGATAAAAATCTGTTATTCTGTCCCTGAGCAAGGAAGTTAACACTGATGTTGTGAATTCCGATTAAGGCAGCCCCCCTGCACCTCTCTGATTCAGAGGGTTAAAATGCGGAAATCACATTTCAAATGAATCCCAAATAATCTCTGGAGAGAGAGGTTCTGGAGAGAGAGGTTCTGGAGAGAAAGGTTCTGGAGGTTCTGGAGAGAGAGGTTCTGGAGAGAAAGGTGCTGTAGGTTCTGGAGAGAGAGGTTCTGAAGAGAAAGGCTCTGGAGGTTCTGGAGAGAGAGGTTCTTGAGTGAAAGGCTCTGGAGAGAGAGGTTCTGGAGAGAAAGGGTCTGGAGGTTCTAGAGAGAGAGATTCTGGAGGTTCTGGAGAGAGAGGTTCAGGAGAGAGGTTCTTGAGGTTCTGGAGAGAGGGCCTGGACAGCTTGCTATCATCGACAGAAAAATGATTTCCCAAGTTTATCAAGACATTTTGCAGGAGAATGTATCTGTCCGCCAACTGAAGCTCAAAAGAAGTTTGGTGATGCAACAGGACAACGACCCAAAACACAGAAGTAAATCAACAACAGAAGACAATACACCTTCTGGAGTGGCCCAGTCAGAGTCCTGACCTTCTGGAGTGACCCAGTCAGAGTCCTGACCTTCTGGAGTGGCTCAGTCAGAGTCCTGACCTTCTGGAGTGGCCCAGTCAGAGTCCTGACCTTCTGGAGTGGCCCAGTCAGAGTCCTGACCTTCTGGAGTGGCCCAGTCAGAGTCCTGACCTTCTGGAGTGGCCCAGTCAGAGTCCTGACCTTCTGGAGTGGCCCAGTCAGAGTCCTGACCTTCTGGAGTGGCCCAGTCAGAGTCCTGACCTTCTGGAGTGGCCCAGTCAGAGTCCTGACCTTCTGGAGTGGCCCAGTCAGAGTCCTGACCTTCTGGAGTGGCCCAGTCAGAGTCCTGACCTTCTGGAGTGGCCCAGTCAGAGTCCTGACCTTCTGGAGTGGCCCAGTCAGAGTCCTGACCTTCTGGAGTGGCCCAGTCAGAGTCCTGACCTCAACCCGATTGAGATGCTGTGGCATGACCTCAAGAGAACGTTTCACACCAGACACCTTTAGAATATTGCTGAACTGAAACAGTTTTGTAAAGAGGAACGGTCCAAAATTCCTCCTGGCCGTTGTGCAGGTCTGATCCACAACTACAGAAAACGTTTGGTTGCGGTTATTGCTGCCAAAGGAGAGTCAACCAGTTATTAAATCCAGGCGATCACATACTTTTTCCCACCCTGCACTGTGAATGTTTACACTGTGTGTTCAATAAAGATATGACAACGTATAATTGTTTGTATAATTGTATAATTGTTATTAGTTCAAGCAGACTGTGTTTGTCTGTTGTTGTGACTTAGATAAAGATCAGATCAAATGTTATGACCAATTGATGCAGAAATCCAGGTAAATCCAAAAGAGATTCACATACTTTTTTTCTTGCCACAGTAAAAGAAGGGATCTCTAGATCTCCATTCCCATGAGAACCCACATCTGATCTGAGTAATGGTCACTCACTTACAAATGAAGTCACCACAGTTCATAGATCTACAGATGAGGCATTTCCACAGAACGGACCAGGGGAAAAAGACACAATTAATCATTTCACTTTTATTCCAGGAAACCCTTTTTCCTCTCCTACAGTTTCACTCTATTGCCAAGATCCTTTTCACCCCCCCCCCCCCCAACCCCATCTAAATGGTGGCTAATGTAATCAAGCGTTTATCTTAAAGGGGTTCAGATGTGGCTGGAGTAGATGTCATTTCTCTCCGTAAAGGGGGTGCTGGAGCGGAGAGCTGAACTGTAGCCAGGCCCGGACACTGTGCATGTGTGTGTTTGTGTTGATCCCAGCAGAACTGGACTGGGCCAGGCGCCACAAGACTGAACCTAAACACATGCACAGAGATAAGGCACCACATCACAGACATCCACCGCCCGCTTGACTGGTTTTTGAATGACTTCCAACCAATCACAAAGGAGAAGAAAGAAGAAAGAAGAAAGAAAAAAACACAAACAAAACAGAAATGTCCTACATTCTTGATTTACTTTCTCAGTGTTACAGGGATGGAGAGGAGCTCTGGTGTTTTGTGTGGAAGAACACTGCCCCCTGGTGGTTGAACTAGGTACTAGGTATTTTACTCACAACTTCATTTTGGATGACGAGACCTGAGAGTTCGGTCTCCAGGGCACTTCCTTAATTAGTCTCTTCTCAATTCTTTATGTCCTTGACTTCCTTCTCAAAATGCATGAGAAGAAGAGACCTCAGACCCGTTTTGAGGAGGATGTGAGGAGAGAGGACACAAGGATCCGAGAAGAGACTATTTGTGGAAGAGCCATGGAAACACCAGCGTTTCTCAGTAGGAGTGGCTATAGAGTCAGCTACCATCCTCAGTAGGAGTGACTATAGAGTCAGCTACCATCCTCAGTAGGAGTGGCTATAGAGTCAGTAGGAGTGGCTATAGAGTCAGTAGGAGTGACTATAGAGTCAGTAGGAGTGGCTATAGAGTCAGCTACCATCCTCAGTAGGAGTGGCTATAGAGTCAGCTACCATCCTCAGTAGGAGTGACTATAGAGTCAGCTACCATCCTCAGTAGGAGTGACTATAGAGTCAGCTACCATCCTCAGTAGGAGTGGCTATAGAGTCAGCTACCATCCTCAGTAGGAGTGGCTATAGAGTCAGCTACCATCCTCAGTAGGAGTGGCTATAGTGTCAGCTACCATCCTCAGTATGAGTGGCTATAGAGTCAGTAGGAGTGACTATAGAGTCAGTAGGAGTGACTATAGAGTCAGCTACCATCCTCAGTAGGAGTGACTATAGAGTCAGCTACCATCCTCAGTAGGAGTGGCTATAGAGTCAGTAGGAGTGACTATAGAGTCAGTAGGAGTGACTATAGAGTCAGCTACCATCCTCAGTAGGAGTGACTATAGAGTCAGCTACCATCCTCAGTAGGAGTGACTATAGAGTCAGCTACCATCCTCAGTAGGAGTGGCTATAGAGTCAGCTACCATCCTCAGTAGGAGTGGCTATAGAGTCAGCTACCATCCTCAGTAGGAGTGGCTATAGAGTCAGCTACCATCCTCAGTAGCTTTCCATCTAAGTTATCAATGCCGGGAGGTTTGTCATTATTGATCGTTAACAATCATTTTTCCACCTCTCCCACACTAACTTTACAAAATACAAGCTTGCACTGCTTTTCTTACATTATTTGTTTTTTTTATGCATGAATACAATTGCTAACTGTTTGTCATGGGCATTTCCTGCCTACGTTTGCCCACTTTGCAAATGAAATAATAATTAAAATAATTGGCAACATCAAATGGTTTTGTGATACACTATCAAGCATTTCACACATATTATTTAGATACTGACTGTTAGCACTTGGTGGCCTATGGAAACACCCCAAACGAAATGGCTTTAGATGTGCCAAGTGAATCTGCAACCACAACACTTGACATAAGATCTTCTCTAAGCATTACAGAGATGTGGTCCTTCTGTAGCTCAGTTGGTAGAGCATGCCGCTTGTAACGCCAGGGTAGTGGGTTCGATCCCCGGGACCACCCATACGTAGAATGTATGCACACATGACTGTAAGTCGCTTTGGATAAACGCGTCTGCTAAATGGCATATATTAAATGGCATATATTATATATACAGCAACACCTCCCCCATAAGCGTTCCTGCCTCTTCTATAGATGTTATATCCTCGTATTATTACTGCTGTATCACCAAATGAATTTTCTAAGTGAGTCTCAGAAATGGATAATATATTAATGTTTTCTGATGTTATCAAGTTATTGATTTCATGAACCTTATTTCTAAGGCTACATATATTAATATGAGCTATTTTCTGTCCTTTCCTGGGTATCTTATCAGAGATAAACGTAATACTGAAAAGAGCAGACAAAGCAAGATATAAAAATATATTCAACAGTCCATTAAGCCTAGGGTTCCCGCTAGCAGATCAACTTCCGGTGAAACTGGAGGGCGCGCAATTCAAATAAATAATCATACAAATAATCACACAGCATCCTGTTCCCCGCTCATCATTCCCCACAGCATCCTGTTCCCCGCTCATCGTTCCCCACAGCATCCTGTTCCCCGCTCATCGTTCCCCACAGCATCCTGTTCCCCGCTCATCGTTCCCCACAGCATCCTGTTCCCCGCTCATCGTTCCCCACAGCATCCTGTTCCCCGCTCATCGTTCCCCACAGCATCCTGTTTCCCCTCCGCTCATCGTTCCCCACAGCATCCTGTTCCCCGCTCATCGTTCCCCACAGCATCCTGTTCCCCGCTCATCGTTCCCCACAGCATCCTGTTCCCCACTCATCGTTCCCCACAGCATCCTGTTCCCCGCTCATCGTTCCCCACAGCATCCTGTTCCCCGCTCATCGTTCCCCACAGCATCCTGTTCCCCGCTCAGAGCTCACAGGGAAAAAACAACTGCAGCTGAAAGCATGATAGCATGAGAGGTGCTGGTGTTGCCATGTAAGTCTTAATACAATCAGTTCCTGGAGTTTAGAGTGGTGTTTTAAGGGATTGGGTGGATTTTTATCTCTTTAGCTAATGTTGTCTGCATCAACATGTGGATTTGCTCTAAAAATATTTGTAATCCATTTTTTTCTATTGGTATTGGTAACCACATGATACACAAGTCAATAGATGTTATGCTAGAACAGTCTGAATCAGTCTTGAAGGGTGATGAGGTAATGGTGTGACTCTGGTAACCTGATCATGGCCGGAGAGCTGTTACAGAACACTCTAGTGACTCTGGTAACCTGATCATGGCCGGAGAGCTGTTACAGAACACTCTAGTGACTCTGGTAACCTGATCATGGCCGGAGAGCTGTTACAGAACACTCTAGTGACTCTGGTAACCTGATCATGGCCGGAGAGCTGTTACAGAACACTCTAGTGACTCTGGTAACCTGATCATGGCCGGAGAGCTGTTACAGAACACTCTAGTGACTCTGGTAACCTGATCATGGCCGGATAGCTGTTACAGAACACTCTAGTGACTCTGGTAACCTGAACATGGCCGGAGAGCTGTTACAGAACACTCTAGTGACTCTGGTAACCTGAACATGACCAGAGAGCTGTTACAGAACACTCTAGTGACTCTGGTAACCTGATCATGGCCGGAGAGCTGTTACAGAACACTCTAGTGACTCTGGTAACCTGAACATGGCCGGAGAGCTGTTACAGAACACTCTAGTGACTCTGGTAACCTGATCATGGCCGGAGAGCTGTTACAGAACACTCTAGTGACTCTGGTAACCTGATCATGGCCGGAGAGCTGTTACAGAACACTCTAGTGACTCTGGTAACCTGAACATGGCCGGAGAGCTGTTACAGAACACTCTAGTGACTCTGGTAACCTGAACATGGCCGGAGAGCTGTTACAGAACACTCTAGTGACTCTGGTAACCTGATCATGGCCGGAGAGCTGTTACAGAACACTCTAGTGACTCTGGTAACCTGAACATGGCCAGAGAGCTGTTACAGAACACTCTAGTGACTCTGGTAACCTGAACATGGCCAGAGAGCTGTTACAGAACACTCTAGTGACTCTGGTAACCTGATCATGGCCGGAGAGCTGTTACAGAACACTCTAGTGACTCTGGTAACCTGAACATGGCCGGAGAGCTGTTACAGAACACTCTAGTGACTCTGGTAACCTGAACATGGCCGGAGAGCTGTTACAGAACACTCTAGTGACTCTGGTAACCTGAACATGGCCAGAGAGCTGTTACAGAACACTCTAGTGACTCTGGTAACCTGAACATGGCCGGAGAGCTGTTACAGAACACTCTAGTGACTCTGGTAACCTGAACATGGCCGGAGAGCTGTTACAGAACACTCTAGTGACTCTGGTAACCTGAACATGGCCGGAGAGCTGTTACAGGCCGGAGAGCTGTTACAGAACACTCTAGTGACTCTGGTAACCTGAACATGGCCGGAGAGCTGTTACAGAACACTCTAGTGACTCTGGTAACCTGAACATGGCCGGAGAGCTGTTACAGAACACTCTAGTGACTCTGGTAACCTGATCATGGCCGGAGAGCTGTTACAGAACACTCTAGTGACTCTGGTAACCTGAACATGGCCGAAGAGCTGTTACAGAACACTCTAGTGACTCTGGTAACCTGAACATGGCCAGAGAGCTGTTACAGAACACTCTAGTGACTCTGGTAACCTGAACATGGCCAGAGAGCTGTTACAGAACACTCTAGTGACTCTGGTAACCTGAAAAAGAGCGAATCAGAGCGAGAGAAAAGACAAAAGAGTTTTGTCTCTTCCTGCCGGAAGGAATGTGAAGATATGAAGGTACCAAATGCCCCTCTGTTTCAGAGACGACGATTCTAACTCCTTTTGACCTTTTATGTCACATTTTAAAAACATCTCTGAAGTATTTTTTTTATACCAGTTATGTTTTCTGTACTGTAATGACAATACAAAATAAATACAAATTCTGTCATATTTAACAGTTGTGTGTTTACATTTAAGTAATTTAGCAGACGCTCTTACCTAGAAGCGACATACATGAGCAATTGGTGTGAAGTGGCTTGCTCAAGGGCACATTGGGGCAGCAGATCGGCCTAGTAAGAGTGTTGGGCCAGTAACCGTAAGGTCGTTGGTTAGAATTCCTGAGCCCACTATGTGAATAATCTGTCAGTCTGCAGGCTGTACGCAGTCTGAAAGGGTATTTGATTTTAGATAGGATTTGAAAAACATGTTGTCATCCATAATATTTGACTTTAACAACAACAAGTAAAAACCAAAATAATGAACTATACTGATTGTCTCTCCGATGTCTGTATTATTGTCACCAGACCAGACGTGCGAGTCACAGCTATGTCTTGTACCTGCATTATTTAACCAATAGAGGGCGGCAATGTCCACATTATGGAGTAGACAACCCATGCAGCCTGATGAAACAAGCTCCGGGGTGAAAGTTCACTAACTGTAGGTACAGATCTAGGATCAGCTTCCCATCCCACAATCCTAACCTTACACCTTAGTGCTGGTTTAGTTCACCCTTTTCCTAGAAGCTGAGAGAAAAGTACTAGACAGAAATTGTGCTTTAGTAATCAATCAGAGAGTATCAGTACCATATCAATGATCAGGGGTACGAGGTATTTGAGGACAGGGTGGCAGGTAGCTTAGTGGGTAAGAGCATACGGCCAGTAACCAAAAGGTTGCTGGTTTGAATCCCTGAGCTGACTAAGTGAAAAAAAATATGTGCCCTTGAGCAAGGCAATTAACTCTACTAATTGGTCCTGTAAATTGCTGTGAATAAAAGCATCTGGTAAATGACTAGAATGTAAAGCTAAAGTAACTAAAAGGTCAAGTAACTAGAATGTAAAGGGCAGGGTAAAGTAACTAGAATGTAAAGGTAAAGTAACTAGAATGTAAAGGGCAGGGTAAAGTAACTAGAATGTTAAGGTAAAGTAACTAGAATGTAAAGGTAAAGTAACTAGAATGTAAAGGCAGGGTAAAGTAACTAGAATGTAAAGGGCAGGGTAAAGTAACTAGAATGTAAAGGCAGGGTAACGTAACTAGAATGTAAAGGCAGGGTAAAGTAACTAGAAAGTAAAGCTAAAGTAACTAGAATATAAAGGTAAAGTAACTAGAATGTAAAGGCAGGGTAAAGTAACTAGAATATAAAGGTAAAGTAACTAGAATGTAAAGGCAGGGTAAAGTAACTAGAATGTAAAGCTAAAGTGACTAAAAGGTAAAGTAACTAGAATGTAAAGGTAAAGTAACTAGAATGTAAAGGTAAAGTAACTAGAATGTAAAGGTAAAGTGACGAAAAGGTAAAGGTAAATGAACTAGAATGTAAAGCTAAAGTGACTAAAAGGTAAAGTAACTAGAATGTAAAGTAACTAGAATGTAAAGTAACTAGAATGTAAAGGGCAGAAAAAAAAAAAGGTCCAGTTGCCAGGACTACAAATTCCATCCAGACACCGTTGCCCTAGAGCACATAAACAACTGTACATACCTTGGCCAAAACATCAGCGCCACAGGTAACTTCCACAAATCTGTGAATTATCTGAGAGACAAAGCCAGAAGGGCCTGCTATGCCATCAACAGGAACATGAAATGCGACATACCAATTAGGATCTGGATAAAAATACTTGAATTAGTTATGGAACCCATTGTACTTTATGTTCTGGCCGGGTTTGAATCCTGGCATAGGAAGGCCATCAAAAATTCAGAAATTTCCTTCCCCAACTATAACATTTTTCGCCACGATAGAACTGCCAAAGGGGGTGGAGTTGCACTCTACTACAGAGATAGAACTCTGCAGACTGTCATACTGTCTCTGCCCAAACAGTTCAAGCTTCTACTTCTTAGGGATGAGATCCCGCTAACGGGATAGTCGAAAAGTTCTGTTACAGACCGTAGAAACATGTCAAACATGTATAGAATCAATCTTTCAGATGTTTAAACATAAATCTTCAATAATGTTCCAACTGGAGAATTCCTTTTGTCTTCAGAAAATCAATGGAACGGGAGCTACCTCTCATGTGAATGCGCATGACCAGCTCGTGGCTGCTGGCAGACCTTTGACTCATTCCCCTCTCAATCAGCCAACCTTCACAGTAGAAGCATCAAACAAGGTTGTAAAGACTGTTGACATCTAGTGGAAGCCTTACGAAGTGCAAGATGACCAATATCCCACTGTATCTTCAATAGGGGCTGAGTTGAAAAACTACAAGCCTCAGATTTCCCACTTCCTGGTATGATTTTTTTCTCAGGTTTTTGCCTGTTATACTCACAGACATTATTCAAACAGTTTTAGAAACTTCTGAGCGTGTTCTATCCAAATATACTAATAATATGAATATATTAGCAACTGGGACTGAGGAGCAGACAGTTTACCCTGGGCACCTTATTCATCCAAGCTACTCAATACTGCCGCCAGTCATAAGACGTTTTAAAAATGCACCTTTCCTGAAATAAGTCTCTCACTGTTGCCGTTTGTTATAGACCCCCCTCAGCCCCCAGATGTGCCCTGGACACCATATGTGAATTGATTGCCCCCCATCTATCTTCAGAGTTTGTACTGTTAGGTGACCTAAACTGGGATATGCTTAACACCCCCGCCTTCCTACAATCTAAAATAGATGCCCTCAATCTCACACAAATTATCATGGAACCTACCAGGTACCAGGTACAATCCCAAATCCGTAAACTCGGGCACCCTCATAGGTATCATCCTGACCAACGTGCTAAATACGTCTAAATACACCTGTATTCAACCAGGATCTCAGCGATCACTGCCTCGTTGCCTGCATCCGTAATGGGTCTGTGGTCAAATGACCACCCCTCATCACTGTCAATCGCTCCTTAAAACACTTCAGCGAGCAGGCCTTTCTAATCGACCTGCCCCGGGTATCCTGGAAAGATAAAAGTGCTTTCCTCACCATCTTAAATAAGCATGCCCCATTCAAAAATGTAGAGCCAGGAACAGATATAGCCCTTGGTTCTCTCCAGACTTGACTGCCCTTAACCATCCTGTGATGTACTGCATTAGCATCGAATAGCCCCTGTGATATGCAACTTTTCAGGGAAGTTTGGAACCAATATACACAGGCAGTCAGGAAAGCTAAGGCAGGCTTTTTCAAACAGAAATGTGCATCCTGTAGCACAAACCCCCCAAAAGTTCTGGGACACTGTAAAGTCCGTGGAGAATAAGAGCACCTTCTCCCAGCTGCCCACTGCTCTGAGGATAGGAAACACTGTCACCACCAATAAATCTACGATAATCGAGAATTTCAACAAGCATTTTTCTACGGCTGCCCATGATTTCCACATGGCTACCCCTAACCCTGTCAACAGCTCTGCAACCCCCACAGCAACTTGCCCAAGCCTCCCCATTTCTCCTTCACTCAAATCCAGAAGGCTGATTTTCTGAAAGAGCTACAAAATATGGACCCATACAAATGAGCTGAGCTAGACAATCTGGACCCCCTCTTTCTAAAATTGTCCGGCGCAATTGTTCAACCTCTCTTTCGTATCGTCTGAGATCCCCAAAGATTGGAAACCTGCCGCGGTCATCCCCCTCTTCAAAGGGGGTGAGACTCTAGACCCAAACTGCTACAGACCTATATCTATCCTACCCTGTCTTTCTAAGGTCTTCGAAAGCCAAGTTAACAAACAGATCACCGACCATTTCGAATCCCACCGTACCTTCTCGGCTATGCAATATGGTTTCGGAGCTGATCATGGGTGCACCTCAGCCACGCTCAAGGTTCTAAACGACATCATAACCACCATGCTCTTTGGCCCTAAACAGAGAGTACACAGTGGCAGAATACCTGACCACTGTGACTGACCCTACACAGAGAGTACACTCTGGCAGAATACCTGACCACTGTGACTGGCCCTAAACAGAGTGTACACAGTGGCAGAATACCTGACCACTGTGACTGACCCTAAACAGAGAGTACACTCTGGTAGAATACCTGACCACTGTGACTGACCCTAAACAGAGAGTACACTCTGGCAGAATACCTGACCACTGTGACTGACCCTAAACAGAGAGTACACTCTGGCAGAATACCTGACCACTGTGACTGACCCTAAACAGAGAGAACACACTGGCAGAATACCTGACCACTGTGACTGGCCCAAAATGAAGGAAATCTTTGACTATGTACAGACTCAGTGAGCATAGCCTTGCTATTGAGAAAGGCCACCGCAGGCTATGTGCTCACTGCCCACAAAATGAGGTGGAAACTGAGCTGCACTTCCTAACTTTCTGCCAAATGTATATTAGAGACATATATTTTCTCAAATTACACAGATCCACAAAGAAGTTGAAAAAAACCAATTCAATTTTGAAAAAACCAATTCAATTTTGAAAAACTCCCAGTAGGGAGTTCCACAGTAGGGAAATTCCACAGTGTACCATCACAGCAGCAAGATTTGTGACCTGTTGCCACGAGAAAAGGGCAACCAGTGAAGAACAAACACCATTGTAAATACAACCCATATTTATGTTTATTTATTTTCCCTTTTGTACTTTAACCATTTGCACATCGTTACAACACGGTATATAGACATAATATGACATTTGAAATGTGTCTATTCCTTTGAAACTTGTGTAATGTTTACTGTTATTTTTTTAATAGTTTATTTCACTTTTGTTTATTATCTATGTCACTTGCTTTGACAATGTTAACACATGTTTCCCACGACAATGGAGTCCTTTGAACTGAATTGAATTGCTGCTGCTGGAGCTCAATTCAATGGGGAAACATGCTTACATTGCCAAATGAAGGGAAATTAACAGGAAACTTTGCACTCACAAACGTCTGTAAACAATAGAGACATTTCAAATGTTATATTAGTTGCTATGTACAGTGTTGTAACAATCTGCAAGAAGTTGAAGTATGAAAAGGAAAAATAAATAAGCAGATCAATTCTCGGTTGTATTTACAATGTTGCTTGTTCTCCACTGGTTTCCCTTTCCGCATGGCAACGCATGGCGACGCATGGCGACGCATGGCATCGCATGGCAACGCACGGCAACGCATGGCAACGCACGGCAACGCACGTCAACGCATGTCAACGCACGGCAACGCACGGCAACGCATGGCAACGCACCACACATCTTAATGCTGTGAGGTCGTGGGGTCACATATTCTGCCTCTCGTGGGGTCACATATTCTGCCTCTCGTGGGGTCACATATTCTGCCTCTCGTGGGGTCACATATTCTGCCTCTCGTGGGGTCACATATTCTGCCTCTCGTGGGGTCACATATTCTGCCTCTCGTGGGGTCACATATTCTGCCTCTCGTGGGGTCACATATTCTGCCTCTCGTGGGGTCACATATTCTGTCTCTCGTGGGGTCACATATTCTGTCTCTCGTGGGGTCACATATTCTGCCTCTCGTGGGGTCACATATTCTGCCTCTCGTGGGGTCACATATTCTGCCTCTCGTGGGGTCACATATTCTGCCTCTCGTGGGGTCACATATTCTGTCTCTCGTGGGGTCACATATTCTGTCTCTCGTGGGGTCACATATTCTGCCTCTCGTGGGGTCACATTTGTGTCGTTCTTATCAGGTACATTGTTAAAGATATTATATTGTATATTGTAATTGTATTATTTTGGTAACTGTCCCAGTGAACAAGCACCAAACCAGCGTGCGTGAGTGCAGAGTTGGATGGTGAGACGGGCATTGCATGACGTGCAATTTTGTGTCGTTCTTATCAGAATAAAGCTACATGATTGGTGCTACATATTGGAGTTCCGTGTCGATGACTGATGTACACAACGCCAGAAGAGTACTGTTACAGTCACATATTCTGCCTCTCGTGGGGTCACATATTCTGCCTCTCGTGGGGTCACGTGACCTGTCTCCAGAGGGGTCACGTGACCTGTCTCCAGCCAGGTCACGTGACCTGTCTCCAGTGGGGTCACGTGACCTGTCTCTGTCTCTAGTGGGGTCATGTGATGTGTCTCTGTCTCTAGTGGGGTCATGTGATCTGTCTCTGTCTCTAGTGGGGTCACGTGACCTGTCTCCAGTGGGGTCACGTGACCTGTCTCTGTCTCTAGTGGGGTCATGTGATGTGTCTCTGTCTCTAGTGGGGTCATGTGATCTGTCTCTGTCTCTAGTGGGGTCATGTGATCTGTCTCTGTCTCTAGTGGGGTCACGTGATCTGTCTCTGTCTCTAGTGGGGTCACGTGATCTGTCTCTGTCTCTAGTGGGGTCATGTGATCTGTCTCTGTCTCTAGTGGGGTCATGTGATCTGTCTCTGTCTCTAGTGGGGTCACGTGATCTGTCTCTGTCTCTAGTGGGGTCACGTGATCTGGCTCTGTCTCTAGTGGGGTCACGTGATCTGTCACTGTCTCTAGTGGGGTCATGTGATCTGTCCCTAGCGGGGTCATGTGATCTGTCCCTAGCGGGGTCACGTGATCTGTCACTGTCTCTAGTGGGGTCATGTGATCTGTCTCTAGCGGGGTCATGTGATCTGTCTCTAGTGGGGTCATGTGATCTGTCTCTAGTGTGGTCATGTGATCTGTCTCTAGTGGGGTAATGTGATCGGTCTCTAGTGCGGTCATGTGATCGGTCTCTAGTGCGGTCATGTGATCTGTCTCTAGCGGGGTCATGTGATCTGTCTCTAGCGTGGTCATGTGATCTGTCTCTAGCGGGGTCATGTGATCTGTCTCTAGTGAGGTCATACATAACTGGTCTTATTGTTTCATATAGTGAAAGGAAGCAGGCTGTTGCTGCATGTGTGTGTGTGTGTGTGTGTGTGTGTGTGTGTGTGTGTGTGTGTGTGTGTGTGTGTGTGTGTGTGTGTGTGTGTGTGTGTGTGTGTGTGTGTGTGTGTGTGTGTGTGTGTGTGTGTGTGTGTGTGTGTGTGTGTGTGTGTGTGTGTGTAGAACGCTGCATCTTGTTCCCATTATCTTGCTTGCTCTGTGTGTGACAGCATAACTTTCAGAGTCAAAGTCCCTCCAGAAAGAAACAGCTGGAAACGTTCACCATGACTAAAGAAAGAGGGAGTAAGCCCAAATATGTGTGTGTGTGTGTGTGTGTGTGTGTGTGTGTGTGTGTGTGTGTGTGTGTGTGTGTGTGTGTGTGTGTGTGTGTGTGTGTGTGTGTGTGTGTGTGTGTGTGTGTGTGTGTGTGTGTGTGTGTGTGTGTGCGTGTGTGTGTGTGTGTGTGTGTGTGTGTGTGTGTGTGTGTGTGTGTGTGTGTGTGTGTGTGTGTGTGTGTGTGTGTGTGTGTGTGTGTGTGTGTGTGTGTGTGTGTGTGTGTGTGTAATGACATCATGTAGCACTGAACCTTTTCCATTAAAATAATAGTAGTAGGAGACAAGGAAATAGGAGACTGCTCCCCAGCACCACAATAGACAGGAGACAAGGAAATAGGAGACAAGGAAATAGGAAACTGCTCCCCAGCACCACAATAGACAGGAGACAAGGAAATAGGAGACAAGGAAATAGGAGACTGTTCCCCAGCACCACAATAGACAGGAGACAAGGAATTAGGAGACAAGGAAATAGGAGACTTCTCCCCAGCACCCCAGTAGACAGGAGACAAGGAAATAGGAGACTGCTCCCCAGCACCCCAGGAGACAAGGGAATAGGAGACAAGGAAATAGGAGACTGCTCCCCAGCACCACAATAGACAGGAGACAAGGAAATAGGAAACTTCTCCCCAGCACCCCAGTAGACAGGAGACTAGGAAATAGGAGACACGGAAATAGGAGACTGCTTCCCAGCACCCCAGGAGACAAGGAAATAGGAGACAAGGAAATAGGAAACTTCTCCCCAGCACCCCAGTAGACAGGAAACTAGGAAATAGGAGACAAGGAAATAGGAGACTGCTTCCCAGCACCCCAGGAGACAAGAAAATAGGAGACTGCTCCCCAGCACCACAATAGACAGGAGATAAGGAATTAGGAGACAAGGAAATAGGAGACTTCTCCCCAGCACCCCAGTAGACAGTGGAAGGCGATAGTAGGGTTGTTGCAGGGAGAACCAGGAAAGGACCAGGGGAGGACCAGGAGAGGACCAGGAGAGGACCAGGAGAGGACCAGGAGAGGACCAGGAGAGAACCAGGGGAGGACCAGGGGAGGACCAGGGGAGGACCAGGGGAGGACCAGGAGAGGACCAGGAGAGGACCAGGAGGACCAGGAGAGGACCTGGAGAGATCAGAGGTCCATACAACAACACTCAGTTCAAACACTCCCTGACCCCTGACCCTGACATCCCTAATAGAACAAAATTGAGTGATGTCAACTATTTCTCTCGTCTATTCTGTTTCGCCACACACGTCCATGAGTCCAGCTGGACTAGATCAAAACAGTAACGATTGAATACAGGATCCCTGGTTAAACATATTGGTTCCCATTTTGATTACCACATTTAGCAAGGAGGAGTCTACCCTATCCAGTCAGAGTCTCTCTGGGGTGTAACGGCTAGGAGGAGTCTGCCCTGTCCAGTCACAGTCTCTCTGGGGTGTAACGGCTAGGAGGAGTCTGCCCTGTCCAGTCACAGTCTCTCTGGGGTGTAACGGCTAGGAGGAGTCTGCCCTGTCCAGTCACAGTCTCTCTGGGCTGTAACGGCTAGGAGGAGTCTGCCCTGTCCAGTCACAGTCTCTCTGGGGTGTAACGGCTAGGAGTAGTCTGCCCTGTCCAGTCACAGTCTCTCTGGGGTGTAACGGCTAGGAGGAGTCTGCCCTGTCCAGTCACAGTCTCTGTGGGGTGTAACGGCTAGGAGGAGTCTGCCCTGTCCAGTCACAGTCTCTCTGGGGTGAAACGGCTGGGAGGCAGCAGGCATGGATCTGTCTTAACTCTATAGTCTGAAGTTGATGAAGACACCAGATTGGGGAAATAGAGACGATGCTGTTAAAACTAAATTGGTCTCCCAGCTGCTGTCTGGCCCTGTCTGGGTCTCAAATACCAAAATACCAGTATTCAGCACTTATGACCAACCAGCCAAGATGCAAGACTCACCCTCGTCTCACCCAGTCAGTCTATGACCTGATGGCTTGATACTCAGAGACTGTCTATGACCTGGTTGATACTCAGAGACAGACAGTCTATGACCTGGTTGATACTCAGAGACAGACTGTCTATGATCTGGTTGATACTCAGAGACAGACAGTCTATGACCTGGTTGATACTCAGAGACAGACAGTCTATGACCTGGTTGATACTCAGAGACAGACAGTCTATGACCTGGTTGATACTCAGAGACAGACAGTCTATGACCTGGTTGATACTCAGAGACAGACAGTCTATGATCTGGTTGATACTCAGAGGCAGTCAGTCTATCACCTGGTGGCTTGATACAGAGACAGCCAGTCTATCACCTGGTGGCTTGATACAGAGACAGCCAGTCTATCACCTGGTGGCTTGATACAGAGACAGCCAGTCCTTCTCCTCAACCTCCAGACTCCTTTGCTATGTCCCAAATGGAACCCTGAAAGTAGTGCACTATATAGGGAATAGGGTTCTATAGGGCCCTGGTCTAAAGTAGTGCACAATATATAGGGAATAGGGTTCTATAGGGCCCCGGACTAAAGTAGTGCACTATATATAGGGAATAGGGTTCTATAGGGCCATGGTCTAAAGTAGTGCACTATATATAGGGAATAGGGTTCTATAGGGCCCTGGTATAAAGTAGTGCACTATATATAGGGAATAGGGTTCTATAGGGCCCTGGTATAAAGTAGTGCACTATATATAGGGAATAGGGTTCTATAGGGCCCTGGTCTAAAGTAGTGCACAATATATAGGGAATAGGGTTCTATAGGGCCATGGTCTAAAGTAGTGCACTATATATAGGGAATAGGGTTCTATAGGGCCATGGTCTAAAGTAGTGCACTATATATAGGGAATAGGGTTCTATAGGGCCCTGGTATAAAGTAGTGCACTATATATAGGGAATAGGGTTCTATAGGGCCCTGGTATAAAGTAGTGCACTATATATAGGGAATAGGGTGCCATTTTGGATGCATGCCTTCTGCTTATATAATAGAGAAGGGCGTTGCCGACAGCTGGGCGGGCTGACTGGCTCGTCCACAAGGCCCTCACCTGACCAGACTGACTGGCTCGTCCACAAGGCCCTGACCAGACTGACTGGCTCGTCCACAAGGCCCTGACCTGACCAGACTGACTGGCTCGTCCACAAGGCCCTGACATGACCAGACTGACTGGCTCGTCCACAAGGCCCTGACCTGACCAGACTGACTGGCTCGTCCACAAGGCCCTGACCTGACCAGACTGACTGGCTCGTCCACAAGGCCCTGACCAGACCAGACTGACTGGCTCGTCCACAAGGCCCTGACCTGACCAGACTGACTGGCTCGTCCACAAGGCCCTGACCAGACTGACTGGCTCGTCCACAAGGCCCTGACCTGACCAGACTGACTGGCTCGTCCACACGGCCCTGACCAGACCAGACTGACTGGCTTGTCCACACGACCCTGACCAGACTGACTGGCTCGTCCACAAGGTCCTGACCTGACCAGACTGACTGGCTCGTCCACAAGGCCCTGACCTGACCAGACTGACTGGCTCGTCCACAAGGTCCTCACCTGACCAGACTGACTGGCTCGTCCACAAGGCCCTGACCTGACCAGACTGACTGGCTCGTCCACACGGCCCTGACCAGACCAGACTGACTGGCTCGTCCACAAGGCCCTGACCTGACCAGACTGACTGGCTCGTCCACACGGCCCTGACCAGACCAGACTGACTGGCTTGTCCACACGACCCTGACCAGACTGACTGGCTCGTCCACAAGGCCCTGACATGACCAGACTGACTGGCTCGTCCACAAGGCCCTGACCTGACCAGACTGACTGGCTCGTCCACAAGGCCCTGACCTGACCAGACTGACTGGCTCGTCCACAAGGCCCTGACCAGACCAGACTGACTGGCTCGTCCACAAGGCCCTGACCTGACCAGACTGACTGGCTCGTCCACAAGGCCCTGACCAGACTGACTGGCTCGTCCACAAGGCCCTGACCTGACCAGACTGACTGGCTCGTCCACACGGCCCTGACCAGACCAGACTGACTGGCTTGTCCACAAGGCCCTGACCCTGACCAGACTGACTGGCTCGTCCACAAGGTCCTGACCTGACCAGACTGACTGGCTCGTCCACAAGGCCCTGACCTGACCAGACTGACTGGCTCGTCCACAAGGTCCTCACCTGACCAGACTGACTGGCTCGTCCACAAGGCCCTGACCTGACCAGACTGACTGGCTCGTCCACACGGCCCTGACCAGACCAGACTGACTGGCTCGTCCACAAGGCCCTGACCTGACCAGACTGACTGGCTCGTCCACAAGGCCCTGACCTGACCAGACTGACTGGCTCGTCCACAAGGCCCTGACCTGACCAGACTGACTGGCTCGTCCACACGGCCCTGAACTGACCAGACTGACTGGCTCGTCCACAAGGCCCTGACCTGACCAGACTGACTGGCTCGTCCACAAGGCCCTCACCTGACCAGACTGACTGGCTCGTCCACAAGGCCCTGACCTGACCAGACTGACTGGCTCGTCCACAAGGCCCTGACCTGACCAGACTGACTGGCTCGTCTACAAGGCCCTGACCTGACCAGACTGACTGGCTCGTCCACAAGGCCCTGACCAGACTGACTGGCTCGTCCACAAGGCCCTGACCTGACCAGACTGACTGGCTCGTCCACAAGGCCCTGACCTGACTGACTGGCTCATCCACAAGGCCCTGACCAGACTGACTGGCTCATCCACAAGGCCCTCACCTGACCAGACTGACTGGCTCGTCCACAAGGCCCTGACCAGACTGACTGGCTCGTCCACAAGGCCCTGACCTGACCAGACTGACTGGCTCGTCCACAAGGCCCTGACCTGACCAGACTGACTGGCTCGTCCACAAGGCCCTCACCTGACTGACTGGCTCGTCCACAAGGCCCTGACCTGATTGACTGGCTCATCCACAAGGCCCTGACCAGACTGACTGGCTCGTCCACAAGGCCCTGACCAGACTGACTGGCTCGTCCACAAGGCCCTGACCTGACCAGACTGACTGGCTCGTCCACAAGGCCCTCACCTGACCAGACTGACTGGCTCGTCCACAAGGCCCTGACCTGACCAGACTGACTGGCTCGTCCACAAGGCCCTGACCTGACCAGACTGACTGGCTCGTCTACAAGGCCCTGACCTGACCAGACTGACTGGCTCGTCCACAAGGCCCTGACCAGACTGACTGGCTCGTCCACAAGGCCCTCACCTGACTGACTGGCTCGTCCACAAGGCCCTGACCAGACTGACTGGCTCATCCACAAGGCCCTCACCTGACCAGACTGACTGGCTCGTCCACAAGGCCCTGACCAGACTGACTGGCTCGTCCACAAGGCCCTGACCTGACCAGACTGACTGGCTCGTCCACAAGGCCCTGACCTGACCAGACTGACTGGCTCGTCCACAAGGCCCTCACCTGACTGACTGGCTCGTCCACAAGGCCCTGACCTGATTGACTGGCTCATCCACAAGGCCCTGACCAGACTGACTGGCTCGTCCACAAGGCCCTGACCTGACCAGACTGACTGGCTCGTCCACAAGGCCCTGACCTGACCAGACTGACTGGCTCGTCCACAAGGCCCTGACCTGACTGACTGGCTCATCCACAAGGCCCTGACCAGACTGACTGGCTCGTCCACAAGGCCCTGACCTGACCAGACTGACTGGCTCGTCCACAAGGCCCTGACCAGACTGACTGGCTCGTCCACAAGGCCCTGACCTGACCAGACTGACTGGCTCGTCCACAAGGCCCTGACCTGACCAGACTGACTGGCTCGTCCACAAGGCCCTCACCTGACTGACTGGCTCGTCCACAAGGCCCTGACCTGATTGACTGGCTCATCCACAAGGCCCTGACCAGACTGACTGGCTCGTCCACAAGGCCCTGACCTGACCAGACTGACTGGCTCGTCCACAAGGCCCTGACCTGACCAGACTGACTGGCTCGTCCACAAGGCCCTGACCTGACTGACTGGCTCATCCACAAGGCCCTGACCAGACTGACTGGCTCGTCCACAAGGCCCTGACCTGACCAGACTGACTGGCTCGTCCACAAGGCCCTGACCAGACTGACTGGCTCGTCCACAAGGCCCTGACCTGACCAGACTGACTGGCTCGTCCACAAGGCCCTGACCAGACTGACTGGCTCGTCCCCAAGGCAGACCAGACTGGTCACTGGATTGTAACAGTAACAGAAAAAGTGACAGCAGCTCAGCTCAGCCAAATCTGGTGACTATCCCAAACACGGGTCCTGTGTTTGGCTCAGTCGACCTGCTAGAGGCACTGATACCCAAGGTCGTAGACTTATTTCCCTCGGGGATCACATGACCACAAAAAGATGACCACTGCCTCCCTAACACTACCACCACCTTCTGTGCCTTTTGTCTAGATACTGCTGTCCATAGACACAGGGCGAGGCGGGCAGTAGACACCTCAGTTACACTGATCCTCAAGACAAGGGTGCATACTTAGCCCACTCCTCTAGTCCCTATACCCCAAATGAATACGTGGCCACGCACGTCTCCAATGCAATCATCACGTTAGCAGACAGACACAACAGTGGTAGGTCTGATTACCAACAACGTCTACAGGGAGGAGGGGAGAGACCTGGCCATGTGGTGCCAGTAGTGGTGGGAAAAGTACACAATTGTCATACTTGAGTAAAAGTAAAGATACCTTCAATAGAAAACGACTCAAGTAAAAGTGAAATTCACGCAATAAAATACTCTCTCCTTTGACTCTCTGCAGCCCTCTCTCTCCTTTGACTCTCTGCAGCCCTCTCTCTCCTTTGAC
>NC_060173.1:115954532-116014532 GCF_021184085.1 Oncorhynchus gorbuscha | reverse complement strand
CCTCCCTCAGCATTACCAGGTCCCCCTCCTCCCTCAGCATTACCAGGTCCTCCTCATCCCTCAGCCTCAGCATTACCAGGTTCCCCACCTCCCTCAGCCTCAGCATTACCAGGTCCTCCTCCTCCCTCAGCCTCAGCATTACCAGGTCCCCCTCCTCCCTCAGCATTACCAGGTCCTCCTCATCCCTCAGCCTCAGCATTACCAGGTTCCCCACCTCCCTCAGCCTCAGCATTACCAGGTCCTCCTCCTCCCTCAGCCTCAGCATTACCAGGTCCCCCTCCTCCCTCAGCATTACCAGGTCCTCCTCCTCCCTTAGCATTACCAGGTCCTCCTCCTCCCTCGGCATTACCAGGTCCTCCTCCTCCCTCAGCATTACCAGGTCCCCCTCCTCATTCTAAGACATAGAGAACATAGATAGGAGTAAGTTATCATTGTCTTGTGGTAGAATGAGCACTTAATAAATGACCTCCAATTCTGCTCAGTCTCAGCCAGTCCAGCACGTTTTGCTCATATGCTGTGATCACGAGGCCACAGGGAGGGGAGTTGAGGGAAGGAGAGAGGAGGCTCTCTTCTTCCCTCAGTTTTCAGACTCAAACCAGATGGTCATCGTCAGCCTGGAGAGAGAAAGAGAGTCATCGTCCCTGTGGAAACTTCACAGCCCCAATTCATTCATTAGTTGCCGTAGCGAAACGGTTTATAACGGATTCCGTTTAACTCTGAAAACTCTGTATTGTGACTAAAACAAAAACTCTCGAGTTCCATTTTGTTCTTAAAGGGAAGTCGTAGTTCATATGCTTCTCTCTGCTGCCCTGCTTCAAAATAAACTACAATTTCCGTTTAAGAACTAAAAGTAACTTCATCACGTTGCAGAGCGTCTAGAGTAAACGGTTTCCATTTTTTTTTACAGAAACGATTAGGCAATATCAACACCAACGTGACAATGAGCAGAGGAGTTGGCGAGAGAGCACGAAACAGATCTGAGACCAGAGTAGATAATCATCATCATCATGGGCGGTGAGGTAAGTGAGAAGAACAGGTCAATGAAATTAGTCTCTAAGGCTACGTTTACACAGGCAGCCCAATTCAGATTTTTTTTTAAATAAATTTTACACGAATTGGTGTTTAGACCATTCACATCAGCTCTGAAAATATATATCTGATGTGTAAAGCTCTGATATGACTGGTCAAAATACCATTTAGTTGGGAAAAAGATCAGAATTGGACTGCCTGTGTAAATGCAGCCATAAAGCCTAAATGTCATTGTCCTGTTTCTTCTCACTTACAGTACCTCACAGAGAGAGACTCTTCAAAGAGATCCCAATCACAGAACACAACTGTCCTCATCCATGGTCCAAGATCTGTTTATGCTGACCCTGACCGACCAGCATGACAATAACTTAAGGTTACTTGCGTAACCCCGGTTCTCTGATACTACGAGAGAAAGTATCACAAATAAAATAAAATACAATTTTATTTGTCACTTGTGCCGAATACAACAAGTGTAGTAGACCTTATAGTGAAATGCTGAATACAACAGGTGTAGTAGACCTTATAGTGAAATGCTGAATACAACAGGTGTAGTAGACCTTATAGTGAAATGCTGAATACAACAGGTGTAGTAGACCTTATAGTGAAATGCTGAATACAACAGGTGTAGTAGACCTTATAGTGAAATGCTGAATACAACAGGTGTAGTAGACCTTATAGTGAAATGCTTACTTACAAGCCTTCAACCAACAATGCAGTTTAAGCAAAATACCTTTAAAAAAAGTTAGAAAAGTAACAAATAATTAAAGAGTAGCAGTAGAATAACAATAGCGAGGCAATATACAGGGGGTACTGGTACAGAGTCAATGTGGAGGCTATATACAGGGGGTACTGGTACATGTAGTCAATGTGGAGGATATATACAGGGGGTATTGGTACAGAGTCAATGTGGAGGCTATATACAGGGGGTACCGGTACAGAGTCAATGTGGAGGCTGTATACAGGGGGTACCGGTACAGAGTCAATGTGGAGGCTATATACAGGGGTACCGGTACAGAGTCAATGTGGAGACTATATACAGGGGTTACCGGTACAGAGTCAATGTGGAGGCTATATACAGGGGGTACCGGTACAGAGTCAATGTGGAGGCTATATACAGGGGGTACCGGTACAGAATCAATGTGGAGGCTATATACAGGGGTTACCGGTACAGAGTCAATGTGGAGGCTATATACAGGGGGTACCGGTACAGAGTCAATGTGGAGACTATATACAGGGGGTACCGGTATAGAGTCAATGTGGAGGCTATATACAGGGGGTACCGGTACAGAGTCAATGTGGAGGCTATATACAGGGGGTACCGGTACAGAATCAATGTGGAGGCTATATACAGGGGTTACCGGTACAGAGTCAATGTGGAGGCTATATACAGGGGGTACCGGTACAGAGTCAATGTGGAGGCTATATACAGGGGGTACCGGTACAGAGTCAATGTGGAGGCTATATACAGGGGGTACCGGTACAGAGTCAATGTGGAGGCTATATACAGGGGTACCGGTACAGAGTCAATGTGGAGGCTATATACAGGGGGTACCGGTACAGAGTCAATGTGGAGGCTATATACAGGGGGTACCGGTACAGAGTCAATGTGGAGGCTATATACAGGGGGTACCGGTACAGAGTCAATGTGGAGGCTATATACAGGGGGTACCGGTACAGAGTCAATGTGGAGGCTATATACAGGGGGTACCGGTACAGAGTCAATGTGGAGGCTATATACAGGGGGTACCAGTACAGAGTCAATGTAGAGGCTATTTTTATTTTATTTTTTATTTTTTTTCACCTTTATTTAACCAGGTAGGCTAGTTGAGAACAAGTTCTCATTTGCAACTGCGACCTGGCCAAGATAAAGCATAGCAGTGTGAACAGACAACACAGAGTTACACATGGAATAAACAATTAACAAGTCAATAACACAGTAGAAAAAAATGGGCAGTCTATATACAATGTGTGCAAAAGGCATGAGGAGGTAGGCGAATAATACAATTTTACAGATTAACACTGGAGTGATAAATGATCAGATGGTCATGTACAGGTAGAGATATTGGTGTGCAAAAGAGCAGAAAAATAAATAAATAAAAACAGTATAAAAACAGTATGGGAATGAGGTAGGTGAAAATGGGTGGGCTATTTTCCTATAGACTATGTACAGCTGCAGCGATCGGTTAGCTGCTCGGATAGCTGATGTTTGAAGTTGGTGAGGGAGATAAAAGTCTCCAACTTCAGCGATTTTTGCAATTTGTTCCAGTCACAGGCAGCAGAGTACTGGAACGAAAGGCGGCCAAATGATGTGTTGGCTTTAGGGATGATCAGTGAGATACACCTGCTGGAGCACGTGCTACGGATGGGTGTTGCCATCGTGACCAGTGAACTGAGATAAGGCGGAGCTTTACCTAGCATGGACTTGTAGATGACCTGGAGCCAGTGGGTCTGGCGACGAATATGTAGTGAGGGCCAGCCGACTAGAGCATACAAGTCGCAGTGGTGGGTGGTATAAGGTGATTTAGTGACAAAACGGATGGCACTGTGATAGACTGCATCCAGTTTGCTGAGTAGAGTGTTGGAAGCCATTTTGTAGATGACATCGCCGAAGTCGAGGATCGGTAGGATAGTCAGTTTTACTAGGGTAAGCTTGGCAGCGTGAGTGAAGGAGGCTTTGTTGCGGAATAGAAAGCCGACTCTATATACAGGGGTTACCGGTACAGAGTCAATGTGGAGGCTATATACAGGGGGTACCGGTACAGAGTCAATGTGGAGGCTATATACAGGGGGTATCGATACAGAGTCAATGTGGAGGCTATATACAGGGGGTACCGGTACAGAGTCAATGTGGAGGCTATATACAGGGGGTACCGGTACAGAGTCAATGTGGAGGCTATATACAGGGGGTACCGGTACAGAGTCAATGTGTAGGCTATATACAGGGGGTATCGGTACAGAGTCAATGTGGAGGCTATATACAGGGGGTACCGGTACAGAGTCAATGTGGAGGCTATATACAGGGGGTACCGGTACAGAGTCAATGTGGAGGCTATATACAGAGGGTACTGGTACAGAGTCAATGTGGAGGCTATATACAGGGGGTACCGGTTCAGAGTCAATGTGGAGGCTATATACAGGGGGTACCAGTACAGAGTCAATGTGGAGGCTATATACAGGGTATTACGGTACAGTGTCAATGTGGAGGCTATATACAGGGGGTACTGGTACAGAGTCAATGTGGAGGCTATATACAGGGTATTACGGTACAGAGTCAATGTGGAGGCTATATACAGGGTATTACGGTACAGAGTCAATGTGGAGGCTATATACAGGGTGTACCGGTACAGAGTCAATGTGGAGGCTATATACAGGGGGTACCGGTACAGAATCAATGTGGAGGCTATATACAGGGGGTACCGGTACAGAGTCAATGTGGAGGCTATATACAGGGGGTACCGGTACAGAGTCAATGTGGAGGCTATATACAGGGGGTACCGGTACAGAGTCAATGTGTAGGCTATATACAGGGGGTATCGGTACAGAGTCAATGTGGAGGCTATATACAGGGGGTACCGGTACAGAGTCAATGTGGAGGCTATATACAGGGGGTACCGGTACAGAGTCAATGTGGAGGCTATATACAGAGGGTACTGGTACAGAGTCAATGTGGAGGCTATATACAGGGGGTACCGGTTCAGAGTCAATGTGGAGGCTATATACAGGGGGTACCAGTACAGAGTCAATGTGGAGGCTATATACAGGGTATTACGGTACAGTGTCAATGTGGAGGCTATATACAGGGGGTACTGGTACAGAGTCAATGTGGAGGCTATATACAGGGTATTACGGTACAGAGTCAATGTGGAGGCTATATACAGGGTATTACGGTACAGAGTCAATGTGGAGGCTATATACAGGGTGTACCGGTACAGAGTCAATGTGCGGTGGCACCAGTTAGTCGAGGTAATTGAGGTAATATTTACATGTAGTAGAGTTATTAAAGTGACTATGCATAGATAATAACAGAGAGTAGCAGCAGAGTAAAAGAGGAGGAGGGGCAGTGCCTATAATCTGGGTAGCCTTTTTATTAGCTGTTCTGGAGGCTAATGGCTTGGGTGGTATGTGTCGTTGCCTACCCCTACCACCTGGGGGCGGCCCGTCTGGAAGTCCAGGATCCAGTTGCAGAGGGAGGTGTTTAGTCCCAGGGTCCTTAGCTTAGTGATGAGCTTTGAGGGCACTGTGGTATTGAATGCTGAGCTGTAGTCAATAGCATTCTCACATAGGTGTTCCTTTTGTCCAGGTGGGAAAGAGCAGTGTGGAGTGCAATAGAGATTACATCATCTGTAGATCTGTTGGAGCGGTATGCAAATTGGAGTGGGTCTAGGGTTTCTGGGATAATGATGTTGATGTGAGCCATGACCAGCCTTTCAAAGCACTTCATGGCTACAGACGTGAGTGCTACGGGTCGGTAGTCATTTAGGCAGGTTACTTTAGAGTTCTTAATCACAGGGACTATGGTGGTCTGCTTGAAACATGTTGGTATTACAGACTGTCAGTGAAGACACTTGCCAGTTGGTCTTGCCAGAGGGATTTCTTATAAGCTTCCGGGCTAGAGCCCCACTCCTTGAAAGCGGCAGCTCTAACCTTTAGCTCAGTGCGAATGTTGCCTGTAATCCATGGCTTCTAGTTGGGATATGTACGTACAGTCACTGCGGTGCCGACGTCCTTGATGCACTTATTGATGAAGCCAGTGTGGTGTATTCCTCAATGCCAATGGAAGAATCCAGAAACATGTTCCAGTATGTGATAGCAAAACAGTCCTGTAGTTCATCATCTGCTTCATCTGATCACTTTTTTATTGACCGAGTCACTGGTGCTTCCTGCCTTAATTTTTGCTTGTAAGCAGGAGGATAGAATTATGGTCAGATTTTCCAAATGGAGGGTGAGCTTTGTACACGTTTCTGTGTGTGGAGTAAAGGTGGTTTCGAGTTTTTTTCCCCTGTGGTTGCACATTTAACATGCTGATAGAAATGAGGTGAAAACGGATTTAAGTCTCCCTGCATTAAAGTCCCTGGCCACTAGGAGCACACCTCTGGTTGGGTGTTTTCCTGTTTGCTTATGGTCGTATATAGCTCATTGACTATGTCCGTAAACACTCCAGCCAGCTTGTCTGCGCATGCTGATGACGCGGCTAGGGATGTCGTCTGGGCAGACAGCCTTGCGAGGATTTACACACTTAAATGTGTTACTCACATCGGCCACGGAAAACGAGAGCCTTCAGTCCATGGAAGCGTCGGTGGCACTGTGTTCTCTTCATAGTGGAGCGAAGAAGGTGTTTAGCTTGTCCGGGAGCAAGACAGTGTCGGCGATGTGGTAATCCGTGATTGTCTGTCGACCCAGCCCTCTGGTTATTCTCAAGCATGATTATATTCCTCACACTATTGCGAGTGCGGTGACGTAACAGAAAACCAAGGATATTTCTCCTTCAATGATGTTTCGATATCTCACGTATGGCTCCCATATCGCAAAACATGCTTAACGAAGCCAGGTTAGTCCCAACATAGGAAACCTCAGATGTCCCAAAACTAAGGTAGTACGAGAGACAACCAACCCCTCGAGAAAAACCTCATAACAAACAGCCCAGATGAATCTCAGTTAATAAGACATAACCCAAAAACTGTTCCAAAGATGTAAACTCCTCTGAAGGAGAGGGCCCTTCTAGGACCATTTTAATGAGACACTTCCCAAAAACAGTTCCCACTACCCTCTTTAGCCCACTAGAGCTGCACCCTAGGTTGGCCTACCTTTCTTACCGCCCCTAGGAGGGATAGAAGCACGTTTCAGCCTCCTCTTCAGACCAGATCTAGTAAGCAGTCTGCAGTGCTCAGAGGGCTCAAAGTCCTCAAGTGCCTCCTGGGCATGTTCCCTACGCAAGCAATTAATTTATAGAGGGTGGGAATACTTTCCAGCTATCATGGAGCCAAAAGTTTGAGTGCTAGGCTAATCTTGGGATGGGATAGCAATGGCCATTGCAAGAGACAAGGCTTGCTATGGGGACCGAGCAACGCCTGTTGTAAGAACACCATGCAGACAGTGTATGCAAGCTAGTTAGAAGCCCTGTGGCTGGTGGCAAGCCAAAGAGTAGCTTGTGTAAACGGCGCACTAAGCTACCTAGTTAGGGGCATTGCAGCCAACAGCTAGCAATATTTTGCCCTGTATAGCCCAAGGCTAGTGGGGCTAGCTAGTGAGGAGCCTTGCAGCTAACAGCTACCAACATTGAGTATTGTATGAATCTATGGTCACGAGGCTAGTGGAGTGTTAGCTAACTATCAGCTACCTCGTAATGAAGGTGTGTCGTGGCTAGCTCAGTGCTGGCTGAAGGAAACCGAGTGACCGAGTTAGCCTTCAGATAAAATGCTCCCGCGACCGACGTTGCCGTGAAGGCAGAGAGGGTCGGTCTAGCTAAGACAATGGGTGAACATAGCTTAACTAGACTAGAGAACAGAGCTACTGATGATAGTGTGTTAGCTGGCCTCTCAGCAAGCGAGCCAAGTTAGCCCACGATGCAACGTTTTGGCTAACTCATTCTCAATAGCTAGCAGTGAGGCTAGCTACAAACAGAGACTGAGATGTACAAATGGGAATTTCTTCTTCGAAAACAAAAAACCTAGTTACAAGGTCTGAAGACCTACGCTCGGCAACGATATATTTCATGGTTTGCTTGTGAGCAGGTAAGCAGGTAAGCAAGCAACAGGTATCCAGTCGATATGAGGAGAGCTAGAGTAGTGACGATCTTCTGGCGAGGAAGAGAAATGTATATAACCAGAGGACGGGAGAATGGCTCCGTCTAATGGCTCAATTTTGACACTATAGTTGATGTTTCTGACTCCTATCGATGCGACATTGAAAACCAGAAAAGTTGGTTCTAAAGAGGCAGTTGACCTTTAAGCTTATTCCGCAAGCTCAGACCATGCTTTGGCTTTAGCTATGAGTCACAATGTCTCTCTTGCTTAGGAACGCTACAACTTACGGTGTAAATACACAGAGGCATTTAATACACACACACGCACACACACACACACACACACAGTGGTTATTTTCATGCCTGAAGTCAGTGCTGGATGTCTGTGGGTTCTGGTCTCCGTAGCTGTAATTGAGGACTACACTTTCATTGTATATATATAAAAATATCTTACGTGATTTATTTACCCTAATCAAAATTAAGTGTGTGTGTGTGTGTGTGTGTGTGTGTGTGTGTGTGTGTGTGTGTGTGTGTGTGTGTGTGTGTGTGTGTGTGTGTGTGTGTGTGTGTGTGTGTGTGTGTGTGTGTGTGTGTGTGTGTGTGTGTGTGTGTGTGTGTGTGCATCAGGCTTTTGTTTATACACTGAGCGTACAAAACATTAAGAACAACTTCCTAATATATTCATTGGGGCATGGGCCCTACAAGGCGTTGAAAGTGTTCCACAGGGACACTGGTCCATCTTGACTCCAATGCTTCCTACAGTTGTGTGAAGTTAGCTGGATGTCCTTTGGGTGGTGGACCAGTTTTGCCTGTTCAAAGGCACTTAAATATTTTGTCTTAGCCCATTAACCCTCTGAATGGCACACACACATATCTCCCCCTCTCTCCCCCTCTCCCCCTACTCCCCCTCTCTCCCCCTCTCCCCCTACTCCCCCTCTCTCCCCCTCTCCCCCTCTCTCCCTCTCCCCCTCTCTCCCCTCTCTCCCTCTCCCCCTCTCTCCCTCTCCCCTCTCCCCCTCTCTCTCTCCCCATCTCCCCCTCTCTCTCCTCTCCCCCTCTCCCCCTATCTCCCCCTCTCTCCCCCTCTCTCCCTCTCCCCCTCTCTCTCCCTCTCCCCCTCTCTCCCCTCTCCCCCTCTCTCCCCCTCTCCCGGTTGCGTAGAGTAAAGTACTGCTCTATCATGGCACATGGTTCTATGAGGTGTTTTGGGCCTATATCTGTGTCTGATTGGTTGCCTCAGAGCAGATATTTCCCTGTGCAGCAGCTGTACAGTTGACTGGACTGGCCCAACCTCCCACCAGATATAGCAAATGGCCCAAACTCCCACCAGACAGAGAAACTGGCCCAACCAGACAGAGAAACTGGCCCAACCTCCCACCAGACAGAGAAACTGGCCCAACCTCCCACCAGACAGAGAAACTGGCCCAACCTCCCACCAGACAGAGGAACTGGCCCAACCAGACAGAGGAACTGGGCCAACCAGACAGAGAAACTGGCCCAACCTGCCACCAGACAGAAAAACTGGCCCAACATTCCAGCAGACAGAGCAACTGGCCCGACCAGACACACAAACTGGCCCAACCTCAAATCAAATCAAATCAAATCAAATCAAATCAAATTTTATTTGTCACATACACATGGTTAGCAGATGTTAATGCGAGTGTAGCGAAATGCTTGTGCTTCTAGTTCCGACAATGCAGTGATAACCAACAAGTAATCTAACTAACAATTCCAAAACTACTGTCTTATACACAGTGTAAGGGGATAAGGAACATGTACATAAGGATATATGAATGAGTGATGGTACAGAGCAGCATACAGTAGATGGTATCGAGTACAGTATATACATATGAGATGAGTGTGTAGACAAAGTAAACAAAGTGGCATAGTTAAAGTGGCTAGTGATACATGTGTTACATAAGGATGCAGTCGATGATGTAGAGTACAGTATATACATATGCATATGAGATGAATAATGTAGGGTAAGTAACATTATATAAGGTAGCATTGTTTAAAGTGGCTAGTGATATATTTACATCATTTCCCATCAATTCCCATTATTAAAATGGCTGGAGTTGGGTCAGTGTCAATGACAGTGTGTTGGCAGCAGCCACTCAGTGTTAGTGGTGGCTGTTTAACAGTCTGATGGCCTTGAGATAGAAGCTGTTTTTCAGTCTCTCGGTCCCAGCTTTGATGCACCTGTACTGACCTCGCCTTCTGGATGATAGCGGGGTGAACAGGCAGTGGTTCGGGTGGTTGATGTCCTTGATGATCTTTATGGCCTTCCTGTAACAACGGGTGGTGTAGGTGTCCTGGAGGGCAGGTAGTTTGCCCCCGGTGATGCGTTGTGCAGTCCTCACTACCCTCTGGAGAGCCTTACGGTTGAGGGCGGAGCAGTTGCCGTACCAGGCGGTGATACAGCCCGCCAGGATGCTCTCGATTGTGCATCTGTAGAAGTTTGTGAGTGCTTTTGGTGACAAGCCAAATTTCTTCAGCCTCCTGAGGTTGAATAGGCGCTGCTGCGCCTTCTTCACGACGCTGTCAGTGTGAGTGGACCAATTCAGTTTGTCTGTGATGTGTATGCCGAGGAACTTAAAACTAGCTACCCTCTCCACTACTGTTCCATCGATGTGGATAGGGGTGTTCCCTCTGCTGTTTCCTGAAGTCCACAATCATCTCCTTAGTTTTGTTGACGTTGAGTGTGAGGTTATTTTCCTGACACCACACTCCGAGGGCCCTCACCTCCTCCCTGTAGGCCGTCTCGTCGTTGTTGGTAATCAAGCCTACCACTGTTGTGTCGTCCGCAAACTTGATGATTGAGTTGGAGGCGTGCGTGGCCACGCAGTCGTGGGTGAACAGGGAGTACAGGAGAGGGCTCAGAACGCACCCTTGTGGGGCCCCGTGTTGAGGATCAGCGGGGAGGAGATGTTGTTGCCTACCCTCACCACCTGGGGCGGCCCGTCAGGAAGTCCAGTACCCAGTTGCACAGGGCGGGGTCGAGACCCAGGGTCTCGAGCTTGATGACGAGCTTGGAGGGTACTATGGTGTTGAATGCCGAGCTGTAGTCGATGAACAGCATTCTCACATAGGTATTCCTCTTGTCCAGGTGGGTTAGGGCAGTGTGCAGTGTGGTTGACATTGCATCGTCTGTGGACCTATTTGGGCGGTAAGCAAATTGGAGTGGGTCTAGGGTGTCAGGTAGGGTGGAGGTGATATGGTCCTTGACTAGTCTCTCAAAGCACTTCATGATGACGGAAGTGAGTGCTACGGGGTGGTAGTCGTTTAGCTCAGTTACCTTAGCTTTCTTGGGAACAGGAACAATGGTGGCCCTCTTGAAGCATGTGGGAACAGCAGACTGGTATAGGGATTGATTGAATATGTCCGTAAACACACCGGCCAGCTGGTCTGCGCATGCTCTGAGGGCGCGGCTGGGGATGCCGTCTGGGCCTGCAGCCTTGCGAGGGTTAACACGTTTAAATGTCTTACTCACCTCGGCTGCAGTGAAGGAGAGACCGCATGTTTCCGTTGCAGGCCGTGTCAGTGGCACTGTATTGTCCTCAAAGCGGGCAAAAAAGTTATTTAGTCTGCCTGGGAGCAAGACATCCTGGTCCGTGACTGGGCTGGATTTCATCTTGTAGTCCGTGATTGACTGTAGACCCTGCCACATGCCTCTTGTGTCTGAGCCATTGAATTGAGATTCCACTTTGTCTCTGTACTGACGCTTAGCTTGTTTAATAGCCTTACGGAGGGAATAGCTGCACTGTTTGTATTCAGTCATGTTGCCAGACACCTTGCCCTGATTAAAAGCAGTGGTTCGCGCTTTCAGTTTCACGCGAATGCTGCCATCAATCCACGGTTTCTGGTTAGGGAATGTTTTTATCGTTGCTATGGGAACGACATCTTCGACGCACGTTCTAATGAACTCGCACACCGAATCAGCGTATTCGTCAATATTCCCATCTGACGCAATACGAAACATGTCCCAGTCCGCGTGATGGAAGCAGTCTTGGAGTGTAGAGTCAGCTTGGTCTGACCAGCGTTGGACAGACCTCAGCGTGGGAGCCTCTTGTTTTAATTTCTGCCTGTAGGCAGGGATCAGCAAAATGGAGTCGTGGTCAGCTTTTCCGAAAGGGGGGCGGGGCAGGGCCTTATATGCGTCGCGGAAGTTAGAGTAACAATGATCCAAGGTTTTACCACCCCTGGTTGCGCAATCGATATGCTGATCAAATTTAGGGAGTCTTGTTTTCAGATTGGCTTTGTTAAAATCCCCAGCTACAATGAATGCAGCCTCCGGATAAATGTTTTCCAGTTTGCAAAGAGTTAAATAAAGTTCGTTCAGAGCCATCGATGTGTCTGCTTGGGGGGGGACATTGGCAAGAAGAATACTGGGAAGTGGTGCGCGATGTGCCCTTTTTCGGAGTCTGACCAGAACCCCCGCGCGTTTCCCTCTTTTTCGGAGTCGTTTCCTTGGGTCGCTGCATGCGATCCATTCCGTTGTCCTGTTTGTAAGGCAGAACACAGGATCCGCGTCGCGGAAAACATATTCTTGGTCGTACTGATGGTGAGTTGACGCTGATCTTATATTCAGCGTCAACTCATATTCAACCTCCCACCAGACAGAGCAACTGGCCCAACCTCCCACCAGACAGAGCAACTGGCCCAACCTCCCACCAGACAGAGAAACTGGGCCAACCTCCCACCAGACAGAGCAACTGGCCCAACCTCCCACCAGACAGAGAAACTGGGCCAACCTCCCACCACACAGAGCAGAGAAGCTCTCCAGATGTACCAATCTGTGTGTTTGTGTTTCAACAGTGTATGTGTGCGTGTGTGTCCTTGTTTGTGTGTGCGCGTGTGTGCATGTTTAAACAGTGTGTGTGTGTGTGTGTGTGTGTGTGCGTCCTTGTTTGTGTGAGTGTTTTTTAACAGCAGGAGAGACAAAGAGTCTCTGCCAGACAGTGAGTCACACGAACACATTATCAGAACCTGGTCGAGGCTGGAACATCTCACCTAACACAGTACAGTGATTCATGCCTCCAGTCTTGTCTCTGATTAAGCATTCCTTTTGAAATGATGCATCACTCTTCTAGCCTGGTCCGTGGTATTCTGAACACGATACCCTAGCCTGGTCCCCCGTCCGTGGTATTCTGAACATGATACCCTAGCCTGGTCCCCCGTCCGTGGTATTCTGAACACGATACCCTAGCCTGGTCCCCCGTCCGTGGTATTCTGAACACAATACCCTCGTCCCCCGTCTGTAAATCCCCGAGAAGACCCGAAGCCACCCGAGAATCCTCGGCGATGAGTGAGTCAGATACAACTGGGCAGAGCTAGATTATCGCCTAGGGAACGTTCACATAGGCTAAATTCCAACAGTTGTCAAGTACTGTGGTGCTGCGGTACATTATACAGCCACCTGTCCGGTTAAGAGACCTCTTTCTTTAGTAGGTACAAGTACTCTGGTGAGCCCGACTGGGAATCCTCTAATTCCCATCAACCGGACCTTTTTTGTGATACTGCTGTGGGGAGATCAGTCTAAGTCTCATTGACTCTGGGGCGGATGAGAGTTTTATGGACGCTACCCTAGGCTCTGGATTAGGTATCCCCACTCAACTCTTTTCTGTTCCTATGGACGCTAGAGCACTGGACGGCCGCTCCATTGGTAGAGTTACCCACAGCACTGTTCTTGTTAATCTGCGGTTATACAATATAAATAATAATATTTGCCATTTAGCAGACGCTTTTATCCAAAGCGACTTACAGTCATGTGTGCATACATTCTACGTATGGGTGGTCCCGGGGATCGAAACCACTACCCTGGCGTTACAAGCGCCATGCTCTACCAACTGAGCTATACATCTTCTCCTCATTGAGTCTTCCCATGTTCCTGTTCTTTTGGGATTTTCTTGACTTCAAAAACACAACCCCGTTATTGACTGGACCACGAGTTCAATCCTGGGTTGGAGTCTGTTCTCCCATTCCCATTGCCTCAAAGCAGCACCGCCTTCCCCGAGACGGCCTCCTCGGGGCTTAAGTCAAGCCTCGGATGTCTCTGCCGTCCCCGCAAGGTACCATGACCTCCTGGAGCCCACATATACCTCAAAGAACTGTAAGGCTAGCAATAAAGCCAGCGTCTCTTGTTCGATGGTAGTGTACCTTGACTGACACGAGTTGAACTTACGGGAGAAGAAACTGACGGGCCGATCCACTCCGTCTTCATCTTCCTGTAAGGGAACCGCACCCACCCCCACTATGCTAGCATCTACCTCCAACTTAAAAGGTTTGTCAAAGTTGGGGCCGGCAAGCATTGGGGCACTACAAAGTAGTGCTTTAGCGGACTCAAAAGCATAGTTACAGTCCTGGGACCACTTCAATGGTACTTTGGGATTAAGCAGAGATGTAAGGGGAGCTACTAAAGTCGAGAAATTCTTACAGAATGTACAATAGTACCTTACCATCCCCAGGAATCTGCTCAACTGGCGGCAAGTCGTGGGAGTAGGAAAAGCAACAATTACTTCCACTTTGCCAGTTACTAGGCTAGGCACACTTGACCTCGTCCCACTTGTTTCCCTAAGTAAGTCACTGTAGCCTTCCCAAACTCACACTTGTTTCCCTAAGTCACTGTAGCCTTCCCAAACTGACACTTGTTTCCCTAAGTAAGTCACTGTAGCCTTCCCAAACTCACACTTGTTTCCCTAAGTAACTCACTGTAGCCTTCCCAAACTCACACTTGTTTCTCTAAGTAAGTCACTGTAGCCTTCCCAAACTGACACTTGTTTCCCTAAGTAAGTCACTGTAGCCTTCCCAAACTCACACTTGTTTCCCTAAGTAAGTCACTGTAGCCTTCCCAAACTCACACTTGTTTCCCTAAGTAAGTCACTGTAGCCTTCCCAAACTCACACTTGTTTCCCTAAGTAAGTCACTGTAGCCTTCCCAAACTCACACTTGTTTCCCTAAGTAAGTCACTGTAGCCTTCCCAAACTTACACTTGGCCAAATTGAGGGTTAAAGAAGCATTCTCCAACCGCTGAAACACCGTTTTCAAGGTGGCAAGATGATCAGACCAAGTAGACGAATGAATCGCCACATTGTCAAGCTAAGCAGTACAAGTTGGCACATCCGCGAACACAATGTTAACTAGACGCTGAAAAGTAGCAGGTGCATTACACATTTTAGCAAGTCTAATGCACTAACGTAAGCAGCCAATTCTATCAACGCAGTCATCTATGCGAGGTAGAGGAAAAGAATCAGACTTTGTAACTGCATTTACGCGACGATAGTCCATACATAAGCGGGCCGTACCGTCAGGCTTAGGAACAAGAAAACACAGGGAACTCCAGGAGCTGTTACTGGGTTTTGCCATGTCACTCTGTAATCACTTTTCATTAGCTCCCTTTTCTTAGCATTAACCCGGTATGGATGCTGACCTACAGGAGCAGTGTTCCCCACATCCACGTCGTGATTCCAAGATGGACGTGCGGTCTGAAACAAATCGTTCCGTTCGAGAGGGTAACTTCTTCGGCATCTCTGAATTACATAAGCGTTCACACTGCTGGCGTAAGTCCAACCCTTTTTTATTTACCTTTATTTAACTAGGCAAGTCAGTTAATTAAGAACAAATTCTTATTTTCAATGACGGCCTAGGAACAGCGGGTTAACTGCCTGTTCAGCGGCAGAACGACAGTACCTTGTCAGCTAGGGGATTTGAACTTGCAACCTTTCTGTTACTAGTCCAACGCTCTAACCACTAGGCTACCTTGCCGCCCCGTCCTGTAGGTCCCGGCCAGGCTTCAGCACCATCACAGCCACACTGGGGACGGCGGGCTGGACCGTCTTACCTGAGGAACTGTTGGGAGAATCACGCACATGTTTTCAGCATGTTACACACACAAGAAGAACTCCTTCGATCTGGGGTCTTTATCACATAATTGGTGTCACTGAGTTTCCTTTCCACAAGACATGGTCCAGAAAAACGTGCCGACAGAGATGAGCCAGGGATTGGCAACAAAACTCAAACTTGATCCCCTGGTGCAAAAGAACAGCCAACGGCCTCTTTGTCATAATGTAACTTCATGCGTTTTTGAGACGAGGAGAGACGTTTGGGCTAACGCACAGGTGGCGTGCGGTCTCTCCCGCATCTTACTGACATAACCCCAAACATTTTTAGGGGCGCTACTGGGTGTAGGAGATAAGATATGCTCCTTCAAAACTTTCAGCGGACCCCGTGGGGTGTGTCCAAACACAAGGTCAGCAGGGCTGAACCCTAAGGACTCCTACATCGTTTCCCTTATAGCAAGTAGGACAAAGGGCACCCCCTCATCCCAATCGGGATGTGTGTCTCCCTCTCTCTCTGTGTGTGTGTGTGTGTGTGTGTGTGTGTGTGTGTGTGTGTGTGTGTGTGTGTGTGTGTGTGTGTGTGTGTGTGTGTGTGTGTGTGTGTGTGTGTGTGTGTGTGTGTGTGTGTGTGTGTGTGTGTGTGTGTGTGTGTGTGTGGGTGTTAGGGTGAGGTCCTGAGGTCGTGAGAAGCATGTGGAAAGGGGAAGAACAGAGGAGAGGAAAGGAACAACATGTTTATAGCCGTCAGAATTTGGTGACTGTAGAGGGACCGACCCAGGGAGAGAACGGGTTCTTTTTGGGGAGGGGACTGTAGAGGGACCGACTCAGGGAGAGTAGAGGGACCGACTCAGGGAGAGAACAGGTTCTGTTTGGGGAGGGGACTGTAGAGGGACCGACCCAGGGAGATAACAGGTTCTGTTTGGGGAGGGGACTGTAGAGGGACCGACCCAGGGAGAGAACAGGTTCTGTATGGGGAGGGGACTGTAGAGCGACCGACTTAGGGAGAGAACACGTTCTGTTTGGGGAGGGGACTGTAGAGGGACCGACTCAGGGAGAGAACATGTTCTGTTTGGGGAGGGGACTGTAGAGGGACCGACCCAGGGAGAGAACAGGTTCTGTTTGGGGAGGGGACTGTAGAGGGACCGACCCAGGGAGAGAACAGGTTCTGTATGGGGAGGGGACTGTAGAGCGACCAATTTAGGGAGAGAACACGTTCTGTTTGGGGAGGGGACTGTAGAGGGACCGACCCAGGGAGAGAACGGGTTCTGTTTGGGGAGGGGACTGTAGAGGGACCGACCCAGGGAGAGAACGGGTTCTGTTTGGGGAGGGGACTGTAGAGGGACCGACTCAGGGAGAGAAAGGGTTCTGTTTGGGGAGGGGACTGTAGAGGGACCGACTCAGGGAGAGAACAGGTTCTGTTTGGGGAGGGGACTGTAGAGGGACCGACTCAGGGAGAGAACAGGTTCGGTTTGGGGAGGGGACTGTAGAGGGACCGACCCAGGGAGAGAACAGGTTCTGTTTGGGGAGGGGACTGTAGAGGGACCGACTCAGGGAGAGAACAGGTTCTGTTTGGGGAGGAGACTGTAGAGGGACCGACCCAGGGAGATAACAGGTTCTGTTTGGGGAGGGGACTGTAGAGGGACCGACCCAGGGAGAGAACAGGTTCTGTATGGGGAGGGGACTGTAGAGCGACCGACTTAGGGAGAGAACACGTTCTGTTTGGGGAGGGGACTGTAGAGGGACCGACTCAGGGAGAGGACATGTTCTGTTTGGGGAGGGGACTGTAGAGGGACCGACTCAGGGAGAGAACAGGTTCGGTTTGGGGAGGGGACTGTAGAGGGACCGACCCAGGGAGAGAACAGGTTCTGTATGGGGAGGGGACTGTAGAGGGACCGACCCAGGGAGAGAACACGTTCTGTTTGGGGAGGGGACTGTAGAGGGACCGACCCAGGGAGAGAACAGGTTCTGTTTGGGGAGGGGACTGTAGAGGGACCGACCCAGGGAGAGAACGTGTTCTGTATGGGGAGGGGACTGTAGAGGGACCGACCCAGGGAGAGAACGGGTTCTGTTTGGGGAGGGGACTGTAGAGGGACCGACCCAGGGAGATAACAGGTTCTGTTTGGGGAGGGGACTGTAGAGGGACCGACCCAGGGAGAGAACAGGTTCTGTATGGGGAGGGGACTGTAGAGCGACCAATTTAGGGAGAGAACACGTTCTGTTTGGGGAGGGGACTGTAGAGGGACCGACCCAGGGAGAGAACGGGTTCTGTTTGGGGAGGGGACTGTAGAGGGACCGACCCAGGGAGAGAACACGGGTTCTGTTTGGGGAGGGGACTGTAGAGGGACCGACTCAGGGAGAGAAAGGGTTCTGTTTGGGGAGGGGACTGTAGAGGGACCGACTCAGGGAGAGAACAGGTTCTGTTTGGGGAGGGGACTGTAGAGGGACCGACTCAGGGAGAGAACAGGTTCGGTTTGGGGAGGGGACTGTAGAGGGACCGACCCAGGGAGAGAACAGGTTCTGTATGGGGAGGGGACTGTAGAGGGACCGACCCAGGGAGAGAACAGGTTCTGTTTGGGGAGGGGACTGTAGAGGGACCGACCCAGGGAGAGAACAGGTTCTGTTTGGGGAGGAGACTGTAGAGGGACCGACCCAGGGAGAGAACAGGTTCTGTTTGGGGAGGGGACTGTAGAGGGACCGACCCAGGGAGAGAACAGTTTCTGTATGGGGAGGGGACTGTAGAGGGACCGACTCAGGGAGAGAACACGTTCTGTTTGGGGAGGGGACTGTAGAGGGACCGACCCAGGGAGAGAACGGGTTCTGTTTGGGGAGGGGACTGTAGAGGGACCGACCCAGTGAGATAACGGGTTCTGTATGGGGAGGGGACTGTAGAGGGACCGACCCAGGGAGAGAACAGGTTCTGTTTGGGGAGGGGACTGTAGAGGGACCGACCCAGGGAGAGAACAGGTTCTGTATGGGGAGGGGACTGTAGAGGGACCAACCCAGGGAGAGAACAGGTTCTGTTTGGGGAGGGGACTGTAGATAGACCGACCCAGGGAGAGAACAGGTTCTGTTTGGGGAGGGGACTGTAGAGGGACCGACCCAGGGAGAGAACGGGTTCTGTTTGGGGAGGGGACTGTAGAGGGACCGACTCAGGGAGAGAACAGGTTCTGTTTGGGGAGGGGACTGCAGCGGGACCGACTCAGGGAGAGAACAGGTTCTGTTTGGGGAGGGGACTGTAGAGGGACCGACTCAGGGAGAGAACAGGTTCTGTATGGGGAGGGGACTGTAGAGGGACAGACTCAGGGTGAGAACGGGTTTTGTTTGGGGAGGGGACTGTAGAGGGCCCGACTCAGGGAGAGAACAGGTTCTGTTTGGGGAGGGGACTGCAGCGGGACCGACTCAGGGAGAGAACAGGTTTTGTTTGGGGAGGGGACTGTAGAGGGACCGACTCAGGGAGAGAACAGGTTCTCTTTGGGGAGGGGACTGTAGAGGGACCGACTCAGGGAGAGAACGGGTTCTGTTTGGGGAGGGGACTGTAGAAGGACTTTATTTTCTTTTGGAATGTTGTGAAGTAAAAGTAAAAGTTGTCAAAAATATAAATAATAAAGCACAGATACCCCAAACAACTACTTAAGTAGTACTTTAAAGTATTTTTACTTAAGTACTATACACCACTACTTAAGTAGTACTTTAAAGCATTTTTACTTAAGTACTATACACCACTACTTAAGTAGTACTTTAAAGCATTTTTACTTAAGTACTATACACCCCTACTTAAGTAGTACTTGAAAGTATTTTTACTTAAGTACTATACACCACTACTTAAGTAGTACTTTAAAGTATTTTTACTTAAGTACTATACACCACTACTTAAGTAGTACTTTAAAGCATTTTTACTTAAGTACTATACACCACTACTTAAGTAGTACCTTAAAGCATTTTTACTTAAGTACTATACACCCATACTTAAGTAGTACTTGAAAGTATTTTTACTTAAGTACTATACACCACTACTTAAGTTGTACTTTAAAGTATTGTTACTTAATACTTTGAAGATGCAAAATATTTTTATTGTGAAACCAACAAGAAATAACTGAAAACTGAAAACTTGAGGTTGCATAACTATTCACCCCCAAAGTCAATACTTTGTAGAGCCTCCTTTTGCAGCAAGTACAGCTACAAGTCTCTTGGGGTATGTCTCTAAAAGCTTGGCACATCTTTGGCCATTCTTCAAGGCAATACTGCTCCAGCTCCTTCAAGTTGGATGGGTTCCGTTTGGGTACAGCAATCTTTAAGTCATACCACAGATTCTCAATTGGATTGAGGTCTGGGCTTTGACTTGGCCACATTTAAATTTATCCCCTTAAACCACTCAAGTGTTATTTTAGCAGTATGCTTAGGGTCATTGTCCTGCTGAAAGGTCAACCTCTTTCCCAGTCTCAAATCTCTGATAGACTGAAACAGGTTTCCCTCACGAATTTCCTTGTGTTTAGCGCCATCCATCATTACTTCAATTCTGACCAGTTTCCCAGTCCCTGCCAATGAAAAACATCCCCACAGCATGATGCTGCCACCATAATGCTTCACTGTGGGGATGGTGTTCTCGGGGTCATAAGAGGTGCTGGGTTTGCACCAGACATAGTGTTTTGTTGATGGCCAAAAAGCTAAATTTTAGTCTCATCTGACCAGAGGGCCTTCTTCCATATGTTTCGGGTGTCTCCCACACGCCTTTTGGCGAACACCAAACGTGTTTGATTATTCTTTTCTTTAAGCAATGGCATTTTTTCGGACCACTCTCCCGTAAAGCATAGCTCTATGGAGTGTACGGCTGAAAGTGGTCCTATGGACAGATACTCCAATCTCTGCTATGGAGCTTCGCAGCTCCTTCAGGATTATCTTTGTTCTCTTTGTTGCCTCTCTGATTAATGCCCTCCTTGCCTGGTCTGTGAGTTTTGGTGGGTGGCCCTCTCTTGGCAGGTTTGTGTTGGTGCCATGTTCTTTCCATTTTGTTATAAGGGATTTAATGGTGCTCTGTGGGATGTTCAAAGTTTCTGATATTTTTTTATAACCCAACCCTGATCTGTACTTCTCTATAATTTTGTCCCTGACCTGTTTGGAGAGCTCCTTGGTCTTCATGGTGCTCCCTGGTCTTCATGGTGCTCCCTGGTCTTCATGGTGCTCCTTGGTCTTCATGGTGCTCCTTGGTCTTCATGGTGCTCCTTGGTCTTCATGGTGCTCCCTGGTCTTCATGGTGCTCCCTGGTCTTCATGGTGCTCCTTGGTCTTCATGGTGCTCCCTGGTCTTCATGGTGCTCCTTGGTCTTCATGGTGCTCCTTGGTCTTCATGTTGCCGCTTGCTTGGTAGTGCCCCTTGCTGAGTGGTGATTCAGACTCTGGGGCCTTTCAGAACAGGTGTATATATACTGAGATCATGTGACACGTAGATTGCACACAGGAGGACTTTTTTTAACTAGCTATGTGACTTCTGAAGGTAATTGGTTGCACCAGATCTTATTTAGGGGCTTCATAGCAAAGGGGATGAATACATATGCACGCACAACTTTTCAGTTTGAAATTTTGTTCAATTTCTTTTTAACAATTACTTATTTTCACTTTACCAATTTCAACTATTTTGTGTCCATTATATGAAATACAATTAAAAATCCATATCAATTACAGGTTGTCATACAGCAAAATAGGAAAAAATGTCATGTTTTGTCATTTATTATCTTGTCTTGTCCCTGTGCTTCCCATTCTATTCGTTTCCCTCTGCTGGTCTTATTAGGTTCTTTCCCTCTTTCTATCCCTCTCTCTCCCCCTCCCTCTCTCACTCTCTCGCTCTCTCTTCTCTCTATCGTTCCGTTCCTGCTCCCAGCTGTTCCTATTCCCCTAATCAATCATTTAGTCTTCCCACACCTGTTCCCGATCCTTTCCCCTGATTAGAGTCCCTATTTCTTCCTTTGTGTTCCGTTCCTGTCCTGTCGGTTCCTTGTCTAGAATTCACCGTGCTGTGTTTGTGTATCGCCCTGTCGTGTCGTGTTTTCCTCAGATGCTGCGTGGTGAGCAGGTGTCTGAGTCTGTCTGGTTCAAGTGCCTTCCCGAGGCAACCTGCTGTTCACCTGCTGTTCAAGATCGAGTCTCCAGTTTGTCCTCGTCATTTCGAGTGAAAGTTGTGTTTTTTGTTTGTATTTACTTTACTGGATTAAAGACTCTGTTTTCGCCAAGTCGCTTTTGGGTCCTCTTTCACCTGCATGACAAAAAACGCCAAGGGGGATGAATACTTTTGCAAGCCACTGTAGTATGCTTACCTACATTAATATGTTCTCATAATTTATTTTTATTTTGTGTGTTTTGGTTCTACCTTATGTTATTTTAGTACTACATTGTTATTGATTACTGCATTGTTTTGCACGTAACATTAAAACTTGAAACTTTAACCACTGTCAGATATATGTGTATAGGTGGCAGGGAAGTCAGGCGCAGGAGAGTCAAACGGGGTGTAAAATGGAGTCTTTTAATAAATGTCCAAGTAACATGCTCCATAACACTAAATAGATAAAATGAATATAAACAAATATGGGTACGAAGACCTGTCACGCACCTATACAAATAACACTACACTGACAATAAACAGAGGGGAAACAGAGGGTTAAATACACAACAGGTAATGAATGGGATAGGAAACAGGTGTGTGGGAAGACAAGACAAAACCAATGGAAAATGAAAAATGGATCAATGATCAATGATGGCTAGTAGACCGGTGACGTCGAACGCCGAGCACCGCCCGAACAAGGAGAGGCAACGACTTCGGAAGTCGTGACAACCACCATAACCCCCAAAACCGACTTCATAACCACCAATACCGACTTCATAACCACCAATACTGACTTCATAACCACCAATACTGACTTCATAACCACCAATACTGACTTCATAACCACCAATACTGACTTCATAACCACCAATACTGACTTCATAACCACCAATACTGACTTCATAACCACCAATACTGACTTCATAACCACCAATACTGACTTCATAACCACCAATACTGACTTCATAACCACCAATACTGACTTCATAACCACCAATACTGACTTCATAACCATCAATACCAACTTCATAACCACCAATACTGACTTCATAACCACCAATACCGACTTCATAACCACCAATACGGACTTCATAACCACCAATACTGACTTCATAACCACCAATACTGACTTCACAACCACCAATACTGACTTCATAACCACCAATACTGACTTCATAACCACCAATACTGACTTCATAACCACCAATACTGACTTCATAACCACCAATACTGACTTCATAACCACCAATACTGACTTCATAACCACCAATACCGACTTCATAACCACCAATACTGACTTCATAACCACCAATACCGACTTCATAACCACCAATACTGACTTCATAACCACCAATACTGACTTCATAACCACCAATACTGACTTCACAACCACAAATACTGACTTCATAACCACCAATACCGACTTCATAACCACCAATACTGACTTCATAACCACCAATACCGACTTCATAACCACCAATACTGACTTCATAACCACCAATACTGAATTCATAACCACCAATACTGACTTCACAACCACCAATACCGACTTCATAACCACCAATACCGACTTCATAACCACCAATACCAACTTCACAACCACCAATACCAACTTCATAACCACCAATACCGACTTCATAACCACCAATACCAACTTCATAACCACCAATACCGACTTCATAACCCCTAGTGCTGACGTCATAACCAGCTGGATAATGGCCAACTCTTCATGCACAAACACATTACATCGATTTGCAATTCCAGATATTTATATGGTTTATAATCAACCCAGTCCTCTGTTCCACAACTTGATGGGGGATCACCATATTTCATAGTGCACTCGACTCGAGGATGACACCCTTCACAGAATGTTTTTTTTTTGTCACTGTCTAATTACACCGGTTGTAAAATAGATGAATTGACATGCACTCAGGCAGTACATAATGTTCAGGGAGACAACTCCAAGGATTCAGCGTCAACGTTTCCAAACACATTCTGATGTAATGTTGTAGGTGGCACCTAATAGAGAACATGCCTGGTTGTGGTGGATCAGGCAGAAATCCAGAACCTTCCACATACGGAGCTTCTGCTCCCCCCCTACCAATTAGAGGAACTCAAAAAACCCTGAGCTTAAACAGTATGTCCCAGACCAGAGTAGTGGTAAGATCAAGTTAATCGAGGGTTAACTATCTTCCTTGGGTTGAAACCATACGCCATGGGGCGGCAGGGTAGCCTAGTGGTTAGAGCGTTGGACTAGTAACTGGAAGGTTGCAAGTTCAAACCCCCGAGCTGACAACGTACAAATCTGTCGTTCTGCCCCTGAACAGGCAGTTAACCCACTGTTCCTAGGCCGTCATTGAAAATAAGAATTTGTTCTTAACTGACTTGCCTTAAATGAAGGTAAAATAAACAGCTGGTTGTCAAAGTCTTCTTCTTCTTCCTGGTCTCTTGGAGCACCTCCTGCATATGGTTCACTTTCACTGAAACAGGAAGACTCCCAAAGAGGACTTAGATACTGAAACATATACTACTTTGTTTTTGGGGGGGGTTTAAACATTTTACAAACATGATTTTGTCAACTCATTTCATAATGACTTTATAAAGTGTATAATATTGGGCCGGTTTCCCGAACACAGATTATGCCTAGTTCTGGACCTGAAAGTGCTTTTTAGTCCAGGACAGGACTGGGCTTCATTTGTGTCTGGGAAACCAGTCCATATAAATGTAGGATATTTCCAGACTAGAATTGGCCCTTCCTTGGTATGTCTGACTCATAGAAGCGTATGCCTATCCTCTCAGGAGCAGTCAAGAGTTGAATATATCAGGACCCTTTACTTAACAAACCTTTTTACTATCTGAGTTAGAGGGGGTCTGAATGGTTTTACAGATTGCACCCCTTAAGTTGTGTTTCTGAGGAAAACAACTCTTAGGCTGAGCGAATGAAAGTGCTTGACACCCCTGAAAGTTGAACGACACGGAAGAAATGGAAATGGGAGGGCGGGAGGGAGGGATGAAATCCATTCTAAATTCACCCACAGAGTTGACACATCCTGTCAGACGGCCAACTGTGAGTCGAGTTGAAGTCTGTATACTTCGTGTGGGGGATTTCTGACTCATATAAGCTGTTTCCTTCCCTCACCCTCTTGCTCTCTCCTTACCTCTAATCCCTCCCTTTCTTTCTGTCTGCTTTTCACTGGGTACTACGATGTTCAGATCCTCCGTTCCAGTTGTGATCAGGGCCGTTATGGGAGTCCATGCGCCATGGAACCAAATCAACTTTACAATGATGTCATTCATTTTTTTTGTATGAGACTGAATATTCTACACAGTGTGTATAGGGGTGGTAGAGGATAGGGGTGGTAGAGGATAGGGGTGGTAGAGGATAGGGGTGGTAGAGGATAGGGGTGGTAGAGGATAGGGGTGGTAGAGGATAGGGGTGGTAGAGTATAGGGTGTATAAGGGTGGTAGAGTATAGGGGTGGTAGAGTATAGGGGTGGTAGAGGATAGGGGTGGTAGAGGATAGGGGTGGTAGAGTATAGGGGTGGTAGAGTATAGGGTGTATAGGGGTGGTAGAGTATAGGGGTGGTAGAGTATAGGGTGTATAGGGGTGGTAGAGGATAGGGGTGGTAGAGTATAGGGTGGTAGAGGATAGGGGTGGTAGAGGATAGGGGTGGTAGAGGATAGGGGTGGTAGAGGATAGGGTGTATAGGGGTGGTAGAGTATAGGGAGTATAGGGGTGGTAGAGTATAGGGGTGGTAGAGTATAGGGGTGGTAGAGGATAGGGGTGGTAGAGGATAGGGTGTATAGGGGTGGTAGACTATAGGGAGTATAGGGGTGGTAGAGTATAGGGGTGGTAGAGTATAGGGGTGGTAGAGTATAGGGGTGGTAGAGTATAGGGGTGGTAGAGTATAGGGTGTATAGGGGTGGTAGAGTATAGGGTGTATAGGGGTGGTAGAGGATAGGGTGTATAGGGGTGGTAGAGTATAGGGGTGGTAGAGTATAGGGGTGGTAGAGGATAGGGGTGGTAGAGTATAGGGTGTATAGGGGTGGTAGAGTATAGGGTGTATAGGGGTGGTAGAGTATAGGGTGTATAGGGGTGGTAGAGTATAGGGGTGGTAGAGTATAGGGGTGGTAGAGGATAGGGGTGGTAGAGTATAGGGTGTATAGGGGTGGTAGAGGATAGGGGTGGTAGAGTATAGGGGTGGTAGAGGATAGGGGTGGTAGAGGATAGGGGTGGTAGAGTATAGGGTGTATAGGGGTGGTAGAGTATAGGGTGTATAGGGGTGGTAGAGTATAGGGGTGGTAGAGTATAGGGTGTATAGGGGTGGTAGAGTATAGGGGTGGTAGAGTATAGGGGTGGTAGAGTATAGGGGTGGTAGAGTATAGGGTGTATAGGGGTGGTAGAGTATAGGGTTGGTAGAGTATAGGGGTGGTAGAGTATAGGGGTGGTAGAGTATAGGGGTGGTAGAGTATAGGGGTGGTAGAGTATAGGGGTGGTAGAGTATAGGGTGTATAGGGGTGGTAGAGTATAGGGGTGGTAGAGTATAGGGGTGGTAGAGTATAGGGTGTATAGGGGTGGTAGAGTATAGGGGTGGTAGAGTATAGGGGTGGTAGAGGATAGGGGTGGTAGAGTATAGGGTGTATAGGGGTGGTAGAGGATAGGGGTGGTAGAGTATAGGGGTGGTAGAGTATAGGGGTGGTAGAGTATAGGGGTGGTAGAGGATAGGGTGTATAGGGGTGGTAGAGGATAGGGGTGGTAGAGTATAGGGAGTATAGGGGTGGTAGAGTATAGGGTGTATAGGGGTGGTAGAGGATAGGGTGTATAGGGGTGGTAGAGTATAGGGGTGGTAGAGTATAGGGGTGGTAGAGGATAGGGGTGGTAGAGTATAGGGTGTATAGGGGTGGTAGAGTATAGGGTGTATAGGGGTGGTAGAGTATAGGGTGTATAGGGGTGGTAGAGTATAGGGGTGGTAGAGTATAGGGGTGGTAGAGGATAGGGGTGGTAGAGTATAGGGTGTATAGGGGTGGTAGAGGATAGGGGTGGTAGAGTATAGGGGTGGTAGAGGATAGGGGTGGTAGAGGATAGGGGTGGTAGAGTATAGGGTGTATAGGGGTGGTAGAGTATAGGGTGTATAGGGGTGGTAGAGTATAGGGGTGGTAGAGTATAGGGTGTATAGGGGTGGTAGAGTATAGGGGTGGTAGAGTATAGGGGTGGTAGAGTATAGGGGTGGTAGAGTATAGGGTGTATAGGGGTGGTAGAGTATAGGGTTGGTAGAGTATAGGGGTGGTAGAGTATAGGGGTGGTAGAGTATAGGGGTGGTAGAGTATAGGGGTGGTAGAGTATAGGGTGTATAGGGGTGGTAGAGTATAGGGGTGGTAGAGTATAGGGGTGGTAGAGTATAGGGTGTATAGGGGTGGTAGAGTATAGGGGTGGTAGAGTATAGGGGTGGTAGAGGATAGGGGTGGTAGAGTATAGGGTGTATAGGGGTGGTAGAGGATAGGGGTGGTAGAGTATAGGGGTGGTAGAGTATAGGGGTGGTAGAGTATAGGGGTGGTAGAGGATAGGGTGTATAGGGGTGGTAGAGGATAGGGGTGGTAGAGTATAGGGTGTATAGGGGTGGTAGAGTATAGGGTGTATAGGGGTGGTAGAGGATAGGGTGTATAGGGGTGGTAGAGTATAGGGGTGGTAGAGTATAGCGGTGGTAGAGGATAGGGGTGGTAGAGTATAGGGGTGGTAGAGGATAGGGGTGGTAGAGGATAGGGGTGGTAGAGGATAGGGGTGGTAGAGGATAGGGGTGGTAGAGGATAGGGGTGGTAGAGGATAGGGGTGGTAGAGGATAGGGTGTATAAGGGTGGTAGAGTATAGGGGTGGTAGAGTATAGGGGTGGTAGAGGATAGGGGTGGTAGAGTATAGGGGTGGTAGAGTATAGGGTGTATAGGGGTGGTAGAGGATAGGGGTGGTAGAGTATAGGGGTGGTAGAGGATAGGGGTGGTAGAGGATAGGGGTGGTAGAGGATAGGGGTGGTAGAGGATAGGGTGTATAGGGGTGGTAGAGTATAGGGAGTATAGGGTGGTAGAGTATAGGGGTGGTAGAGTATAGGGGTGGTAGAGGATAGGGGTGGTAGAGGATAGGGTGTATAGGGGTGGTAGAGTATAGGGAGTATAGGGGTGGTAGAGTATAGGGGTGGTAGAGTATAGGGGTGGTAGAGTATAGGGGTGGTAGAGTATAGGGGTGGTAGAGTATAGGGTGTATAGGGGTGGTAGAGTATAGGGTGTATAGGGGTGGTAGAGGATAGGGTGTATAGGGGTGGTAGAGTATAGGGGTGGTAGAGTATAGGGGTGGTAGAGGATAGGGGTGGTAGAGTATAGGGTGTATAGGGGTGGTAGAGTATAGGGTGTATAGGGGTGGTAGAGTATAGGGTGTATAGGGGTGGTAGAGTATAGGGGTGGTAGAGTATAGGGGTGGTAGAGTATAGGGTGTATAGGGGTGGTAGAGGATAGGGGTGGTAGAGTATAGGGGTGGTAGAGGATAGGGGTGGTAGAGGATAGGGGTGGTAGAGTATAGGGTGTATAGGGGTGGTAGAGTATAGGGTGTATAGGGGTGGTAGAGTATAGGGGTGGTAGAGTATAGGGTGTATAGGGGTGGTAGAGTATAGGGGTGGTAGAGTATAGGGGTGGTAGAGTATAGGGGTGGTAGAGTATAGGGTGTATAGGGGTGGTAGAGTATAGGGGTGGTAGAGTATAGGGGTGGTAGAGTATAGGGGTGGTAGAGTATAGGGGTGGTAGAGGATAGGGGTGGTAGAGTATAGGGTGTATAGGGGTGGTAGAGGATAGGGGTGGTAGAGTATACGGGTGGTAGAGTATAGGGGTGGTAGAGTATAGGGGTGGTAGAGGATAGGGTGTATAGGGGTGGTAGAGGATAGGGGTGGTAGAGTATAGGGTGTATAGGGGTGGTAGAGTATAGGGTGTATAGGGGTGGTAGAGTATAGGGGTGGTAGAGTATAGGGGTGGTAGAGTATAGGGTGTATAGGGGTGGTAGAGTATAGGGGTGGTAGAGTATAGGGGTGGTAGAGGATAGGGGTGGTAGAGTATAGGGTGTATAGGGGTGGTAGAGGATAGGGGTGGTAGAGTATAGGGGTGGTAGAGTATAGGGGTGGTAGAGTATAGGGGTGGTAGAGGATAGGGTGTATAGGGGTGGTAGAGGATAGGGGTGGTAGAGTATAGGGTGTATAGGGGTGGTAGAGTATAGGGTGTATAGGGGTGGTAGAGGATAGGGTGTATAGGGGTGGTAGAGTATAGGGGTGGTAGAGTATAGGGGTGGTAGAGGATAGGGGTGGTAGAGTATAGGGGTGGTAGAGTATAGGGGTGGTAGAGGATAGGGGTGGTAGAGTATAGGGTGTATAGGGGTGGTAGAGTATAGGGTGTATAGGGGTGGTAGAGGATAGGGTGTATAGGGGTGGTAGAGTATAGGGGTGGTAGAGGATAGGGGTGGTAGAGTATAGGGGTGGTAGAGTATAGGGGTGGTAGAGGATAGGGTGTATAGGGGTGGTAGAGTATTGGGGTGGTAGAGGATAGGGTGTATAGGGGTGGTAGAGGATATGGTGTATAGGGGTGGTAGAGTATAGGGGTAGTAGAGTATAGGGTGTATAGGGGTGGTAGAGTATAGGGTGTATAGGGGTGGTAGAGTATAGGGTGTATAGGGGTGGTAGAGTATAGGGGTAGTAGAGTATAGGGTGTATAGGGGTGGTAGAGTATAGGGTGTATAGGGGTGGTAGAGTATAGGGTGTATAGGGGTGGTAGAGTATAGGGGTGGTAGAGGATAGGGGTGGTATAGTATAGGGTGTATAGGGGTGGTAGAGGATAGGGGTGGTAGAGGATAGGGGTCGTAGAGTATAGGGTGTATAGGGTGTATAGGGTGTGGTAGAGTATAGGGTGTATAGGGGTGGTAGAGGATAGGGGTGGTAGAGTATAGGGGTGGTAGAGTATAGGGGTGGTAGAGGATAGGGGTGGTAGAGGATAGGGGTGGTAGAGTATAGGGTGTATAGGGGTGGTAGAGTATAGGGTGTATAGGGGTGGTAGAGGATAGGGTGTATAGGGGTGGTAGAGTATAGGGGTGGTAGAGGATAGGGGTGGTAGAGTATAGGGGTGGTAGAGTATAGGGGTGGTAGAGGATAGGGTGTATAGGGGTGGTAGAGTATTGGGGTGGTAGAGGATAGGGTGTATAGGGGTGGTAGAGGATATGGTGTATAGGGGTGGTAGAGTATAGGGGTAGTAGAGTATAGGGTGTATAGGGGTGGTAGAGTATAGGGTGTATAGGGGTGGTAGAGTATAGGGTGTATAGGGCTGGTAGAGTATAGGGGTAGTAGAGTATAGGGTGTATAGGGGTGGTAGAGTATAGGGTGTATAGGGGTGGTAGAGTATAGGGTGTATAGGGGTGGTAGAGTATAGGGGTGGTAGAGGATAGGGGTGGTATAGTATAGGGTGTATAGGGGTGGTAGAGGATAGGGGTGGTAGAGGATAGGGGTCGTAGAGTATAGGGTGTATAGGGGTGGTAGAGTATAGGGTGTATAGGGGTGGTAGAGTATAGGGTGTATAGGGGTGGTAGAGGATAGGGGTGGTAGAGTATAGGGGTGGTAGAGTATAGGGGTGGTAGAGGATAGGGGTGGTAGAGTATAGGGGAGTATAGGGGTGGTAGAGTATAGGGGTGGTAGAGATAGGGGTGGTAGAGGATAGGGGTGGTAGAGTATAGGGGTGGTAGAGTATAGGGGTGGTAGAGGATAGGGGTGGTAGAGGATAGGGGTGGTAGAGGATAGGGGTGGTAGAGTATAGGGTGTATAGGGGTGGTAGAGGATAGGGGTGGTAGAGGATAGGGGTGGTAGAGTATAGGGGTGGTAGAGTATAGGGTGTATAGGGGTGGTAGAGTATAGGGGTAGGGTAGTATAGGGGTGGTAGAGTATAGGGGTGGTAGAGTATAGGGGTGGTAGAGTATAGGGGTGGTAGAGTATAGGGTGTATAGGGGTGGTAGAGTATAGGGGTGGTAGAGTATAGGGGTGGTAGAGTATAGGGGTGGTAGAGTATAGGGTGTATAGGGGTGGTAGAGGATAGGGGTGGTAGAGGATAGGGGTGGTAGAGTATAGGGGTGGTAGAGTATAGGGTGTATAGGAGTGGTAGAGAATAGGGGTGGTAGAGTATAGGGTGTATAGGGGTGGTAGAGTATAGGGTGTATAGGGGTGGTAGAGTATAGGGTGTATAGGGGTGGTAGAGTATAGGGGTGGTAGAGTATAGGGTGTATAGGGGTGGTAGAGTATAGGGGTGGTAGAGGATAGGGGTGGTAGAGGATAGGGGTGGTAGAGGATAGGGGTGGTAGAGTATAGGGGTGGTAGAGTATAGGGTGTATAGGGGTGGTAGAGTATAGGGTGTATAGGGGTGGTAGAGTATAGGGTGTATAGGGGTGGTAGAGTATAGGGGTGGTAGAGGATAGGGGTGGTAGAGGATAGGGTGTATAGGGGTGGTAGAGTATAGGGAGTATAGGGGTGGTAGAGTATAGGGGTGGTAGAGTATAGGGTGTATAGGGGTGGTAGAGTATAGGGGTAGTAGAGTATAGGGTGTATAGGGGTGGTAGAGTATAGGGTGTATAGGGGTGGTAGAGTATAGGGTGTATAGGGGTGGTAGAGTATAGGGTGTATAGGGGTGGTAGAGTATAGGGGTGGTAGAGTATAGGGTGTATAGGGGTGGTAGAGTATAGGGGTGGTAGAGTATAGGGTGTATAGGGGTGGTAGAGTATAGGGGTGGTAGAGTATAGGGGTGGTAGAGTATAGGGTGTATAGGGGTGGTAGAGTATAGGGGTGGTAGAGGATAGGGGTGGTAGAGGATAGGGGTGGTAGAGGATAGGGTGTATAGGGGTGGTAGAGTATAGGGTGTATAGGGGTGGTAGAGTATAGGGGTGGTAGAGTATAGGGGTGGTAGAGTATAGGGTGTATAGGGGTGGTAGAGTATAGGGGTGGTAGAGTATAGGGGTGGTAGAGTATAGGGTGTATAGGGGTGGTAGAGTATAGGGTGTATAGGGGTGGTAGAGTATAGGGGTGGTAGAGGATAGGGTGTATAGGGGTGGTAGAGTATAGGGTGTATAGGGGTGGTAGAGTATAGGGTGTATAGGGGTGGTAGAGTATAGGGTGTATAGGGGTGGTAGAGTATAGGTTGTATAGGGGTGGTAGAGTATAGGGTGTATAGGGGTGGTAGAGTATAGGGTGTATAGGGGTGGTAGAGTATAGGGTGTATAGGGGTGGTAGAGTATAGGGTGTATAGGGGTGGTAGAGTATAGGGGTGGTAGAGTATAGGGGTGGTAGAGTATAGGGGTGGTAGAGTATAGGGGTGGTAGAGTATAGGGTGTATAGGGGTGGTAGAGTATAGGGGTGGTAGAGGATAGGGGTGGTAGAGGATAGGGTTGGTAGAGTATAGGGTGTATAGGGGTGGTAGAGGATAGGGGTGGTAGAGTATAGGGTGTATAGGGGTGGTAGAGGATAGGGGTGGTAGAGTATAGGGGTGGTAGAGTATAGGGGTGGTAGAGTATAGGGGTGGTAGAGGATAGGGTTGGTAGAGTATAGGGTGTATAGGGGTGGTAGAGGATAGGGTTGGTAGAGTATAGGGTGTATAGGGGTGGTAGAGGATAGGGGTGGTAGAGTATAGGGGTGGTAGAGTATAGGGGTGGTAGAGTATAGGGGTGGTAGAGTATAGGGGTGGTAGAGTATAGGGTGTATAGGGGTGGTAGAGGATAGGGGTGGTAGAGTATAGGGTGTATAGGGGTGGTAGAGTATAGGGGTGGTAGAGGATAGGGGTGGTAGAGTATAGGGTGTATAGGGGTGGTAGAGGATAGGGGTGGTAGAGGATAGGGGTGGTAGAGGATAGGGTGTATAGGGGTGGTAGAGTATAGGGGTGGTAGAGGATAGGGGTGGTAGAGTATAGGGGTGGTAGAGTATAGGGTGGTAGAGTATAGGGTGGTAGAGTATAGGGGTGGTAGAGTATAGGGGTGGTAGAGTATAGGGGTGGTAGAGTATAGGGTGTATAGGGGTGGTAGAGGATAGGGGTGGTAGAGTATAGGGTGTATAGGGGTGGTAGAGTATAGGGGTGGTAGAGTATAGGGTGTATAGGGGTGGTAGAGTATAGGGGTGGTAGAGTATAGGGTGTATAGGGGTGGTAGAGTATAGGGGTGGTAGAGTATAGGGTGTATAGGGGTGGTAGAGGATAGGGGTGGTAGAGTATAGGGGTGGTAGAGTATAGGGTGTATAGGGGTGGTAGAGTATAGGGTGGTAGAGTATAGGGGTGGTAGAGTATAGGGGTGGTAGAGGATAGGGGTGGTAGAGTATAGGGGTGGTAGAGTATAGGGGTGGTAGAGTATAGGGGTGGTAGAGTATAGGGGTGGTAGAGTATAGGGTGGTAGAGGATAGGGGTGGTAGAGGATAGGGGTGGTAGAGTATAGGGGTGGTAGAGGATAGGGGTGGTAGAGGATAGGGGTGGTAGAGGATAGGGGTGGTAGAGTATAGGGGTGGTAGAGGATAGGGGTGGTAGAGGATAGGGGTGGTAGAGTATAGGGTGTATAGGGGTGGTAGAGTATAGGGGTGGTAGAGGATAGGGGTGGTAGAGGATAGGGGTGGTAGAGTATAGGGTGTATAGGGGTGGTAGAGTATAGGGTGTATAGGGGTGGTAGAGTATAGGGTGTATAGGGGTGGTAGAGTATAGGGTTGGTAGAGTATAGGGGTGGTAGAGGATAGGGTGGTAGAGTATAGGGGTGGTAGAGTATAGGGGTGGTAGAGTATAGGGTGTATAGGGGTGGTAGAGTATAGGGGTGGTAGAGTATAGGGGTGGTAGAGTATAGGGGTGGTAGAGTATAGGGGTGGTAGAGTATAGGGGTGGTAGAGGATAGGGGTGGTAGAGGATAGGGGTGGTAGAGTATAGGGTGTATAGGGTACAGGTATAGCAATGCAGATGGGGGAAAGTCCTGGTTTGCTTCATACTGTGTGTGGGATCTGGGGGTGGAACATTTCACAGTGGTTTGTCAAAGTATATAAACTTTTAGTGGTTTTGCTGGTTTGATGAGACACGAAGTCATCTGACGTTAAAAATGAATCACTGGATATGATTGTTTGCTCGTTCGACGTCTGTAAAATGAACCATGGCAGGAAGGGTAAGGGGCTTACCTCGTCAGTTGCAAATGGCCGTGGAAATTGTCCCCTCATGCGAAAATATTGATATAACCATCATATTGAGTCACATGATGACATGGTGGGTGTGTTCCTCCCACTACGACTCAGGAAAGCATGCAGTTTTTTAGGTAACAGATGAACTAAATGATGAACTTCACAGGATGGTGAAAGTGCACGGTGATCTTTGATCCTTATTTCCAATAAATATCGAGGGTCTTATTTTGGTGACGTGATGATTGATGCTTGACTGCCTTTTGACATGTAAAAAAAAATCACCTTAAATAATCTCATTGTAATAACGGAGCAGGTTCAGGGGAAACGCCGCTAAACGAGAACAATACCAACTGCTGAGAAAACACAAGAGACATATAAAAGGGGAGGAAAAAGGGGAGAAAATGATGAAGGTAATGATGAAGGTAATGATGAAGGAAATGATGAAGGTAATGATGAAGGAAATGATGAAGGTAATGATGAAGGAAATGATGAAGGTAATGATGAAGGTAATGATGAAGGTAATGATGAAGGTAATGATGAAGGTAATGATGAAGGTAATGAAAGTCTAGGTGTGACTCATAATGATTAGTGCCAGGTGTGCGTAATGATGACTCCCAGGACCGGTGGGTTAGTATTTTTGGCGACGTCGTACACCAGAGGGGAGGAGCAGGAGAATATGTGACACATGTAGACTGGCCTTACCCTTCACCCCCCTACTGTATCTGCCAGCTGTTGGTTAGGGCACACATACTGTTACGGATTCAGTTATCCTGTGTGTGTGTGTGTGTATCCTGTGTGTGTTTCTTTTCTCTCCTTCTCCCCTCACAGTTGAAAACCATCACTCCCCAATCAGTCAACAATCAATCATCAATCAGAAGACACACCTCCTCCTATTTCCTGACCTATCACAGTTCCTTCCCCATGGTTTAAAAACCCCATCATTTGTTTGTTCTAGAGCTCAGCTCAATCTCTAGCTCAATCTCTAGCTCAATCTCTCTGTAAATGCCATGTCTGTAGGTCTCTGTGTTTCACTCTCGCTTTGTGTCTTAACCTCTCTTTTGTTTAAAGCACCTCCATAGCACTTTGTCATCACCTGTGAGTATTGTTTTTGGTTATGGTGTTTGTTTGTTTGCTGGTGGGAAAAGGGGAAACCAAGACAAGTCGCCCATGGGCATACACTACCCGTAGGTGAACTTTGTTAAATACACTAGGTAGAACTGGGCGGACCACCCACTGTATTTTTGGTTAGTTAGTTAGTTGTTGTTAAAGTAGGCTAGTCTAGCTTAGGGGTGTGTTTTTGTATATTTATTGTTTCTTTCCTTGGGTCCAGCTCAGCCCCTTTTCCTGCTCCCCCCATTACCGTGTGTTTATAAATAAACCTAGAGTTTGACTGTAGATTTCTGTTGTCGTGGTTATTTCGTTCACACTTTTACTTTGTCACAATAATAATTTGCATGAGTTATGTTACGGATCTCATTACCATCCCCCCTAGACTGTCGGGCCAAAAGGGATTCGTAACACATACCAAGACCAGTGGAGGCACATTTGCTGTTTTAACACAACAGTCGTTGTGAAAACAAATTATCGGTTGAGTTGAAAATGCAATGGAAACACATCAGATTTTTAGTCGGTACATGGAAACTTAATAAGCGAAAAAGTTGGATGGAAACATAGCTACTGACACAATCAACTTCAACTTTAGCCTGAGTGTATTGTTGAGAGAGAGCGAGAGAGAGAGAGAGAGAGAGAGAGAGAGAGAGAGAGAGAGAGAGAGAGAGAGAGAGAGAGAGAGAGAGAGAGAGAGAGAGAGAGAGAGAGAGATCACGTTACCAGGGTGTCATAGCTCTCCATCATCACGTTACCAGGGTGTCATAGCTCTCCATCACCACGTTACCAGGATGACAGAGCTCTCCATCACCACGTTACCAGGGTGTCAGAGCTCTCCATCACCACGTTACCAGGGTGACAGAGCTCTCCATCACCACGTTACCAGGATGACAGAGCTCTCCATCACCACGTTACCAGGGTGTCAGAGCTCTCCATCACCACATTACCAGGGTGTCAGAGCTCTCCATCACCACGTTACCAGGGTGTCAGAGCTCTCCATCACCACGTTACCAGGGTGACAGAGCTCTCCATCACCACGTTACCAGGGTGTCAGAGCTCTCCATCACCACATTACCAGGGTGTCAGAGCTCTCCATCACCACGTTACCAGGGTGACAGAGCTCATCTCCATCCTGATACCATTCAGCAAGTATTTCCTGTGACTGTACCTTAAAAATAAAATGTTTTCCTGGTAGACCTAGACTTTATGGACTCCATCAAAGAAATACAGACATTGTCATCCTACAAGAAACCTGGTATAGAGGAGACGGACCCACTGGGTGCCCTCCAGGTTAAAGAGAGCTGGTAGTCCCATCCACCACACTACCAGGTGGGTGGTATAGAGGATACGGACCCACTGGGTGCCCTCCAGGTTACAGAGAGCTGGTAGTCCCATCCACCACACTGCCAGGTGGGTGGTATAGAGGATACGGACCCACTGGTTACAGAGAGCTGGTAGTCCCATCCACCACACTACCAGGTGGGTGGTATAGAGGATACGGACCCACTGGTTACAGAGAGTTGGTAGTCCCATCCACCACACTACCAGGTGGGTGGTATAGAGGAGATGGACCCACTGGTTACCCTCCAGGTTACAGAGAGCTGGTCGTCCCATCCACCACACTACCAGGTGTGAAACAGGGAAGGGACTCAGGGGGCATGCTAACTTGGTATAGAGCAGACCTAACTCACTCTATTAAATTAATCAAAACAGGAACATTTCACATTTGACTGGAAATTCAAAAGGAAATGATCTTAACAGAGAAAAATGTCCTCCTGTGTGCCACCTATATCCCCCACTAGAATCCCCATACTTTAATGAAGACAGCTTTTCCATCCTGGAGGGGGAAATCAATCATTTCCAGGCCCAGGGACATGTACTAGTCTGTGGCGACCTAAATGCCAGAACCCGACAAGAACCTGGCACCCTCAGCATACAGGGGGACAAGCACCTGCCTGGAGGTGACAGACCCCCATATGCCCCCCTAGGCACAACTACGACAACATAACCAACCAAAACCGGGTCACAACTCCTGCAGCTCTGTTACACGTATGTACATATTCTATGGTAGGTTCACCTATAGCTCTGTTACATCCTGGGTCTGTACATAGTCTATGGTAGGCTTCGAGGGGACTCCTATGGTAGATACACCTATAGCTCTGTTACATCCTGGGTCTGTACATAGTCTATGGTAGGCTTTGAGGGGACTCCTATGGTAGGTTCACCTATAGCTCTGTTACATCCTGGGTCTGTACATAGTCAATGGTAGGCTTCGAGGGGACTCCTATGGTAGGTTCACCTATAGCTCATCTCTTGGCAGTAGTACTGCAGACTACTTTATCACTGACCTCAACCCAGAGTCTCTCAGAGCGTTTACAGTCAGCCCACTGACACCCCTATCAGATCACAGCAAAATCATGGTCTACTTGAACAAAGCAATACCCAATCATGAGGCATCAAAGCCAAAGGAACTGAGTAACATTAAGAAATGCTATAGATGGAAGGAATGTAGTGTGGAAACCTACCAAAAACATATTAGGCAACAGCAAATACAATCCCTTTCAGACAACTTCCTGGACAACACGTTCCACTGTAATAGTGAAGGTGTAAACTAGGCAGAGGAAAATCTAAACAGTATATTTGACCTCTCAGCTTCCCTATCAAATCTAAAAATGTCAAACAGAAAACCGAAGAAAATTAACAACGATGACAAATGGTTTGATGAAGAATGCAAAAACCTAAGAAATAAATTGAGAAACCTGTCCAACCAAAAACATAGAGACCCAGAAAACCTGAGGCTACGCCTTCACTATGGTGAATCACTTAAACTATACAGAAATACACTACGGAAAAAGAAGGAACAGCACGTCAGAAATCAGCTCAATGTAATTGAAGAATCCGTAGACTCTAACCACTTCTGGGAAAATTGGAAAACACTAAACAAACAACAACACGAATAGCTATCCAAAATGGAGATGTATGGATAAACCACTTCTCCAATCTTTTTGGCTCTATAACAAATAACAAACAGCAGAAATATATACATGATAAAATATAAATTTTGCAATCAACTATTAAAATATATCAGAACCCACTGGATTCTCCAATTACCTTGAATGAGTTACAGGACAAAATAAAAACCCTCCAAACCAAAAAAGCCTGTGGTGTCGATGGTATCCTCAATGAAATTATAAAATATACAGACAACAAATTCCAATTGGCTATACTTAAACACTTTAGACCTTAGTGCTGTCTGGTTTTAGACCCCATCATAGCACTGAGACGGCACTTGTGAAGGTGGTAAATCACCTTTTAATGGCGTCAGACCGAGGCTCTGCATCTGTCCTCGTGCTCCTAGACCTTAGTGCTGCTTTTGATACCATCGATCACCACATTCTTTTGGAGAGATTGGAAACCCAAATTGGTCTACACGGACATGTTCTGGCCTGGTTTAGATCTTATCTGTCGGAAAGATATCAGTTTGTCTCTGTGGATGGTTTGTCCTCTGACAAATCAACTGTAAATTCCGGTGTTCCTCAAGGCCCGTTTTAGGACCACTATTGTTTTTACTATATAGTTTGCCTCTTGGTGATGTCATTCGGAAACATCATGTTAACCTTCACTGCTATGCGGACGATACACAGCTGTACATTTCAATGAAACATGGTGAAGCCCCAAAATTGCCCTTGCTAGAAGCCTGTGTTTCAAACATAAGGAAGTGGATGGCTGCAAACGTTCTACTATTAAACTCGGACATAACAGAGATGCTTGTTCTAGGTCCCAAGAAACAAAGAGATCTTCTGTTGAATCTGACAATTAATCTTGATGGTCGTCTAAAATAAAACTGTGAAGGACCTCGGCGTTACTCTGGACCCTGATCACTCTTTTGAGGAACATATCAAGACTGTTTCAAGGACAGATTTCTTTCCATATACGTAACATTGCAAAAATCAGAAACATTCTGTCCAAAAATGATGGAGAAAAATAAATCCATGCTTTTGTCACTTCTAGGTTAGACTACTGCAATGCTCTACTTTCCGGCTACCCGGATAAAGCACTAAATAAACTTCAGTTAGTTTTAAACACGGCTGCTAGAATCCTGACTAGAACCAAAACATTTGATCATATTACTCCAGTGCTAGCCTCCCTACACTGGCTTCCTGTTAAGGCTGGAGCTGATTTCACGGTTTCACTGCTAACCTACAAAGCATTTCAGGGCGGCAGCGTAGCCTAGTGGTTAGAGCGTTGGACTAGTAACTGGAAGGTTGCGAGTTCAAACCCCCGAGCTGACAAGTTACAAATCTGTAGTCTGCCCCTGAACAGGCAGTTAACCCACTGTTCCCAGGCCGTCATTGAAAATAAGAATATGTTCTTAACTGACTTGCCTGGTTAAATAAAGGTCAAATAAAAAAATAAAAAATTACATGGTCTTGCTCCTACCCATCTTTCCGATTTGGTCCTGCCGTATATACCTACACGTATGCTACAGCTCCAGCAAACAACTAGGTCTTTCTCCCATAGAGCTCCATTGTTATGGAATGGTTTCTCCCATAGAGCTCCATTGTTATGGAATGGTTTCTCCCATAGAGCTCCATTGTTATGGAATGGTTTCTCCCATAGAGCTCCATTGTTATGGAATGGTTTCTCCCATAGAACTCCATTGTTATGGAATGGTTTCTCCCATAGAGCTCCATTGTTATGGAATGGTTTCTCCCATAGAGCTCCATTGTTATGGAATGGTTTCTCCCATAGAGCTCCATTGTTATGGAATGGTTTCTCCCATAGAGCTCCATTGTTATGGAATGGTTTCTCCCATAGAGCTCCATTGTTATGGAATGGTTTCTCCCATAGAGCTCCATTGTTATGGAATGGTTTCTCCCATAGAGCTCCATTGTTATGGAATGTTTCTCCCATAGAGCTCCATTGTTATGGAATGGTTTCTCCCATAGAGCTCCATTGTTATGGAATGGTCTGCCTATCCATGTGAAAGACGTAGACTCGGTCTCGACCTTTAAGTCTTTACTGAAGACTCATCTCTTCAGCAGTTCCTATGGTTGAGTGTAGTCTGGCCCAGGAGTGTGAAGGTGAACAGAAAGGCACTCGAGCAACGAACAACCCTTGCTGTCTCTGCCTGGCTGGTTCCCCTCTTTCCATTGGGATTCTCTGCCTCTAACCCTGTTACAGGGGCTGAGTCACTGGCTTACTGGTGATCTTCCATGCCGTTCCTTGGAGGGGTGCGTCACTTGAGTGGGTTGAGTCACTGACGTGGTCTTCCTGTCTGGGTTGGCACCCCCCCACACCTTGGGTTCGTGCCGTGGGGGAGATCTTTGTGGGCTATACTCGGACTTGTCTCAGGATGGTAAGTTGGTGGTTGAAGATATCCCTCTATGTGGTGTGGGGGTTGTGCTTTGGCAAAGTGGATGGGGTTATATCCTGCCTGTTTGGCCCTGTCCGGGGGTATCATAGGACGGGGCCACAGTATCTCCCGACCCCTCCTGTCTCAGCCTCCAGTATTTATGCTGCAATGGTTTATGTGTCGGGGTGCTAGGGTCAGTCTGTTAGTCTTATTGAATTGAGAGCAGAATTGGCAAACCGCAGCTCCTCAGACAGATAAGAGAGAAGTCTTTAGAAGTCAGGAGTTGTGCCAAACTGGCATCCTATTCCAGTTGTAGTGCACAACTACCCATAGGTGCTCTGGTCAAAAGTAGTGCACTATGTAGGAAATAGGGTTCCATAGGGCTCTGGTCTAAAGTAGTGCACTAAATAGGGAATAGGGTTCCATAGGGCTCTGGTCAAAAGTAGTGCACTATATAGGGAGTAGCGTGCCATAGGGCCACAGCCACGGCGGCACAGGCTCCAATTAGCCAGCAGGGAGATTCCTGCAAGTGAAGTGAACAGTACTGTGAACCCAGAGTTGTAAGGGCCCCAGTGGTCTCCAGCCACAACACTGAACTGTGCTGTAGGGAAGGGGTTCTCCAACGATTTGGGGCCAGCGACACCTTTTGTGAAAGCAAATTCATCAGGGACCCCCTCATAATCAGAACACAACTTGAGTGAGATAAAAAAAAACTAATATATATATATATATATATATAGTTTTACTATGACTTCTGCAATGCATGGCAAGATGGATCAAGTCTCAGGCCCTGGGAATGAACATTTTAAAGAATCATCTCTTACCATCGGAGATGTTTTAAATTGTGCAGTTTTCAAGCTAATTTCTTGAAATTATACACATTTTGTCATTTTAAAGTTAATATCCTGCAATAATGCACATTTTGCCAAGAGGCAGAGAGAAAACTTTGCAGTTGAAAAATTTGTGGAAACACAGACAATGCCCCTGGTTCTGAACGTGAGTCATAGACAGTACCACTGGTCCTGAACGTGAGTCATAGACAATACCACTGGTTCTGAATGTGAGTCATAGACAATGCCCCTGGTTCTGAACGTGAGTCATAGACAATGCCCCTGGTTCTGAACGTGAGACATAGACAATGCCCCTGGTTCTGAACGTGAGTCATAGACAATGCCCCTGGTCCTGAACGTGAGTCATAGACAATACAAAAGGTCCTGAACGTGAGTCATAGACAATGCCCCTGGTTCTGAACGTGAGTCATAGACAATGCCCCTGGTTCTGAACGTGAGTCATAGACAATGCCCCTGGTCCTGAACGTGAGTCATAGACAATACAAAAGGTCCTGAACGTGAGTCATAGACAATACAAAAGGTCCTGAACGTGAGTCATAGACAATACCACTGGTTCTGAACGTGAGTCATAGACAATGCCCTTGGTTCTGAACGTGAGTCATAGACAATGTCACTGGTTCTGAACACGAGTCGTAGACAATGTCACTGGTTCTGAACACGAGTCATAGACAATGTCACTGGTTCTGAACACGAGTCATAGACAATACCACTGGTTCTGAACGTGAGACATAGACAATGCCCTTGGTTCTGAACGTGAGTCATAGACAGTACCACTGGTCCTGAACGTGAGTCATAGACAATACCACTGGTTCTGAATGTGAGTCATAGACAATGCCCCTGGTTCTGAACGTGAGTCATAGACAATACAAAAGGTCCTGAACGTGAGTCATAGACAATGCCCCTGGTTCTGAACGTGAGACATAGACAATGCCCCTGGTTCTGAACGTGAGTCATAGACAATGCCCCTGGTCCTGAACGTGAGTCATAGACAATACAAAAGGTCCTGAACGTGAGTCGTAGACAATGTCACTGGTTCTGAACACGAGTCATAGACAATGTCACTGGTTCTGAACACGAGTCATAGACAATACCACTGGTTCTGAACGTGAGACATAGACAATGCCCTTGGTTCTGAACGTGAGTCATAGACAGTACCACTGGTCCTGAACGTGAGTCATAGACAATACCACTGGTTCTGAATGTGAGTCATAGACAATGCCCCTGGTTCTGAACGTGAGTCATAGACAATGCCCCTGGTTCTGAACGTGAGACATAGACAATGCCCCTGGTTCTGAACGTGAGTCATAGACAATGCCCCTGGTCCTGAACGTGAGTCATAGACAATACAAAAGGTCCTGAACGTGAGTCATAGACAATGCCCCTGGTTCTGAACGTGAGTCATAGACAATGCCCCTGGTTCTGAACGTGAGTCATAGACAATGCCCCTGGTCCTGAACGTGAGTCATAGACAATACAAAAGGTCCTGAACGTGAGTCATAGACAATACAAAAGGTCCTGAACGTGAGTCATAGACAATACCACTGGTTCTGAACGTGAGTCATAGACAATGCCCTTGGTTCTGAACGTGAGTCATAGACAATGTCACTGGTTCTGAACACGAGTCGTAGACAATGTCACTGGTTCTGAACACGAGTCATAGACAATGTCACTGGTTCTGAACACGAGTCATAGACAATACCACTGGTTCTGAACGTGAGACATAGACAATGCCCTTGGTTCTGAACGTGAGTCATAGACAGTACCACTGGTCCTGAACGTGAGTCATAGACAATACCACTGGTTCTGAATGTGAGTCATAGACAATGCCCCTGGTTCTGAACGTGAGTCATAGACAATACAAAAGGTCCTGAACGTGAGTCATAGACAATGCCCCTGGTTCTGAACGTGAGACATAGACAATGCCCCTGGTTCTGAACGTGAGTCATAGACAATGCCCCTGGTCCTGAACGTGAGTCATAGACAATACAAAAGGTCCTAAACGTGAGTCGTAGACAATGTCACTGGTTCTGAACACGAGTCATAGACAATGTCACTGGTTCTGAACACATAGACAATACCACTGGTTCTGATGAGACATAGACAATGCCCTTGGTTCTGACCACAGTACCACTGGTCCTGAACGTGAGTCATAGACAATACCACTGGTTCTGAATGTGAGTCATAGACAATGCCCTGGTTCTGAACGTGAGTCATAGACAATGCCCCTGGTTCTGAACGTGAGACATAGACAATGCCCCTGGTTCTGAAGTCATAGACAATGCCCTGGTCCTGAACGTAGTCATAGACAATGCCCCTGGTTCTGAACGTGAGTCATAGACACATGCCCCTGGTCCTGAACGTGAGTCATAGACCCTGGTTCTGAACGTGAGTCATAGACAATGCCCTTGGTTCTGAACGTGAGTCATAGACAATGCCCTTGGTTCTGAACGTGAGTCATAGACAATGCCCTTGGTTCTGAACGTGAGTCATAGACAATGTCACTGGTTCTGAACACGAGTCGTAGACAATGTCACTGGTTCTGAACACGAGTCATAGACAATGTCACTTGGTTCTGAACATCATAGACAATACCACTGGTTCATAGACATAGACAATGCCCTTGGTTCTGAACGTGAGTCATAGACAGTACCACTGGTCCTGAACGTGAGTCATAGACAATACCACTGGTCCTGAACGCCCCTGGTTCTGAGTCATAGACAATACCACTGGTCCTGAACGTGAGTCATAGACAATACCACTGGTCCTGAACGTGAGTCATAGACAATACCACTGGTCCTGAACGTGAGTCATAGACAATACCACTGGTCCTGAACGTGAGTCATAGACAATACCACTGGTCCTGAACGTGAGTCATAGACAATACCACTGGTCCTGAACGTGAGTCATAGACAATACCACTGGTTCTGAATGTGCATCATTGCATTAACCTACAATCAGTGGAGAGATGGTTCAGCTATTTTCCACAGGAAATGGGATTATTTTGAGTGGTGTTGGAGTGATACCAGATTCTGTACTGGACAAGGGGAGACACCCAGAGCCAAACATCCTCTCTTTGATTTACGTATGTATGACTTACAGTATGTGATCTGTATACTTGGCTCACTTTGAATAACATTTCACATAAATCAGATTATTTCTGACTAAAACAAGAGTATTATGTCTTCTTATGCATAAAGTCTATTGTTTGGCCAGACTGAAATAAGTACTGAAGGATGTGCTAGCAAAGGAAGGGAAAGTGAAGGGGACTTGGAGTCTGAGCTCCTTGTCATTTATATATCTCTCTCCAGACCATGGCCTCATCCCCCTGAAGGAGATGAAAAGAAACAGGGAGGAGGTGGGAGGAGGAGAGATGAGGAGAGGTGAGGAGAGGGGAGGAGGTGTGAGGAGAGGAGGAAGTGCTGAGGATAGGGTGAGGAGAAGAGTGGAGGGGTGAGGAGATAGTGAGGAGGGATAGAGAGGGGTGAGGAGAGGAGAGAGTGAGGAGAGAGGAGGAGGGGTGAGGAGAAGAGTGGAGGGGTGAGGAGATAGTGAGGAGGGATAGAGAGGGGTGAGGAGAGGAGAGAGTGAGGAGAGAGGAGGAGGGGTGAGGAGAAGAGTGGAGGGGTTAGGAGATAGTGAGGAGGGATAGAGAGGGGTGAGGAGAGAGGAGGAGGGGTGAGGAGAAGAGTGGAGGGGTGAGGAGATAGTGAGGAGGGATAGAGAGGGGTGAGGAGAGGAGAGAGTGAGGAGAGAGGAGGAGGGGTGAGGAGAAGAGTGGAGGGGTGAGGAGATAGTGAGGCGAGAGGAGGAGGGGTGAGGAGAGGAGGAGGGGTGAAGAGATGGTGAGGAGGGATAGGGAGGAGTGGTGAGGAGAGGGGAGGGGAGGTGAGGAGAGGAGAGGTGTGGTGAGGAGAGGAGGAGGGGTGAGGAGAGGAGGAGGGGTGAAGAGAGGAGGAGGGGTGAAGAGATGGTGAGGAGGGATAGGGAGGAGGGGTGAGGAGAGGAGGAGGGGTGAAGAGATGGTGAGGAGGGATAGGGAGGAGTGGTGAGGAGAGGGGAGGGGAGGTGAGGAGAGGAGGAGGGGTGAGGAGAGGAGGAGGGGTGAAGAGATGGTGAGGAGGGATAGGGAGGAGTGGTGAGGAGAGGAGGAGGGGTGAGGAGAGGAGGAGGGGTGAAGAGATGGTGAGGAGGAATAGGGAGGAGTGGTGAGGAGAGGAGGAGGGGTGAGGAGAGGAGGAAGGGGTGAAGAGATGGTGAGGAGGGATAGGGAGGAGTGGTGAGGAGAGGAGGAGGGGTGAGGAGAGGAGGAGGGGTGAAGAGAGGAGGAGGGGTGAATAGATGGTGAGGAGGGATAGGGAGGAGTGGTGAGGAGAGGAGGAGGGGTGAGGAGAGGAGGAGGGGTGAAGAGATGGTGAGGAGGGATAGGGAGGAGTGGTGAGGAGAGGAGGAGGGGTGAGGAGAGGAGGAGGGGTGAAGAGATGGTGAGGAGGGATAGGGAGAGATGGTGAGGAGGGATAGGGAGGGGTGGTGAGAGAGGAGGAGGGGTGAAGAGGAGGAGGGGTGAAGAGATGGTGAGGAGGGATAGGGAGGAGTGGTGAGGAGAGGAGGAGGGGTGAGGAGAGGAGGAGGGGTGAAGAGATGGTGAGGAGGGATAGGGAGAGATGGTGAGGAGAGGATAGGAGAGGAGGAGGTGAGGAGAGGAGGAGGGGTGAAGAGATGGTGAGGAGGGATAGGGAGGAGGGTGAGGAGAGGAGAGGGGAGGGGTGGGTGAGGAGAGGAGAGGGGGTGAGGAGAGGAGGTGGGTGAGGAGAGGAGGAGGGGTGAGGAGAGGAGAGGGGTGAGGGATGGTGAGGAGGGATAGGGAGGAGAGGTGAGGAGAGGAGGAGGGGTGAGGAGAGAGGAGGAGGGGTGAAGAGATGGTGAGGAGAGGAGGAGGAGTGGTGAGGAGAGGAGAGGGGAGGGGAGGTGAGGAGAGGAGAGGTGTGGTGAGGAGAGGAGAGGGGTGAGGAGAGGAGAGAGTGAGGAGAGAGGAGGAGTGGTGAGGAGAGGAGGAGTGGTGAGGAGAGGAGAGGGGAGGGGAGGTGAGGAGAGGAGAGGGGAGGTGAGGAGAGGAGGAGGTGTGGTGAGGAGAGGAGAGGGGAGGGGAGGTGAGGAGAGGAGAGGTGTGGTGAGGTGCAGCCTGGATCCCCCATCAGCCCCATTACTCATGTTGCTGCACCTCCTAGAACCTGAAACTTTAAATCAGCAGAAACTCCCTCCGCCCCAAAACCCCGACCAGCCTGGGAACTCTCACACAGAGGTTTACGTGTCGTAACACCACATAGTCTTACTCCCCCCTTCACATCTGTCTTTCTGCAAGAGAAATATGAAGCTTCGAAAAGAGCACAATTTTATTTATTTTTTTACCAAGAGCAGAGATTATTTGGGTTAAGGAGGACGCAAACTGAAAAAAAGTATTTTCTGAACACTGAGGCTTGTGATAATTGTGGGCCAATCTTTGTAGCATAGCTTTGTTACTGTCTATGTTAGGCATATCCATGTGTAGTTTAGCTAAAAGAAAATGTATTTAAAAATCAAATCCAATCTTCAGATGAAAGGAAACAGACAAACAACAAACTAGCAGATGACTGTGAGCAGCAAAACCGGGACAAACTGTTTATTCGGGACAAACTGTTTATTCGGGACAAACTGTTTATTCGGGACAAACTGTTTATTCGGGACAAACTGTTTATTCGGGACAAACTGTTTATTCGGGACAAACTGTTTATTCGGGACAAACTGTTTATTCGGGACAAACTGTTTATTCGGGACAAACTGTTTATTCGGGACAAACTGTTTATTCGGGACAAACTGTTTATTCGGGATCAGCATCGCATCGGGTGTCTTTCCAAACATCTAATTTATAAATCTCAATGCAGACTCTCTGCCTTGTAGTTTACTTATTATCGTTGTCTTTGTTCGAATCCAGGCTGTGTCACATCCGGCCGCGATCGGGGGTCCCATAGGGCGGCCCGGCGTCGTCCGGGTTTGGCCCGGGGTAGACCGTCATTGTAAATTAAGTGTTCTTAACGGACAGACTATCTGTCTGTCTGTAGTCGATTATTTATCCACTGATAAAAGAAACAAAAATTCATCCTGGTCCTCATGACTAGACTAAACAGCTGTCTTCTGAAAGCAAACTGCCTCCTCCCATAAGATGTCCACTAATGATACCATCAACTTTCACTGAGTTTCTGACTGAGTACGTTTCTTTACTTACAAACTCGTCCCTCGCCGTGTCTCTGGGTCAGTCAACGCACAGACAGACGTCAACACACAACAGCCTTTGGTTTATCTCCGCTGATACGCACAATGCAGCTGTGTTGTTACCCTAGGGGAACCTGGGGGGGGGGACGACACACACATAATGGTGCTGCTCTGGGAATTGTCTGTTAAGGGGTCAACTATCAGGGACTAAAACCCCACAGGACAATGTGGAGAGTAACGTGAGACAGAAACCATAGGGGGGGGGGGCTGGTCAAAAGCAGTACTCTACATAGAGAATAGGGTGCCATGTCGGAGAGGGACGTCAGGGGATCCCGAAGGGAAACACAGTCTAACCTGGAACGAGTTCATGACCTCTACCGATGTCATGAATTAAGAATACTAGTTAGCAGAGGGTGCAGAATTCCAACTAGGGATTGTTTTAAGACCAAAACAATGAGCTAAGAACTGCCTTGTCCTTCCCATAATCATCAGAGTAAGAAAAATAAAGTTTACCACAATGATTTATGTATTCAAAGGAGGAAAAAAAAACCTCTAACCATCAAATTCCCAACTCTTTATGTAGCAGTAATTCTAGGGAAGTTCTTAAGGGAAATGAAATGTGTATCCATGGTTACACCATAACAGAAGAGAATTCCAAGGTTGTGACAGCCTGGAGCTCAGAGCAGCTTTCCTTAAAGTGTTGGACTAGGTCGTCCGGTAAGGCCGTGACTCTGATGAAGGCAAAACACGGGAACAGGCAAAAACACGACAGGACAGGGCGAAACGCAATGCATGGTGAATACAATACGAGGAACGTTGAGGAGGGAGGAGAGAGAGAGAGAGACAGAGAGAGAGAGAGAGAGAGAGAGAGAGAGAGAGAGAGGGAGGGAGAGAGAGAGACAGAGAGACAGAGAGAGAGAGAGAGAGAGAGAGAGAGAGAGAGAGAGAGAGAGAGAGAGACAGAGAGAGAGAGAGAGAGAGAGAGAGAGAGAGAGAGAGAGAGAGAGAGAGAGAGAGAGAGAGAGAGAGAGAGAGAGAGAGAGAGAGAGAGAGAAGAGAGAGAGAGAGAGAGAGAGAGAGAGAGAGAGAGAGAGAGAGAGAGAGAGAGAGAGAGAGGAGAGAGAGACAGAGAGAGAGACAGAGACAGAGACAGAGAGAGAGAGAGACGGAGACGGAGACGGAGAGAGAGAGAGAGAGAGAGAGACAGAGAGACAGGGAGGGAGAGAGAGAGAGAAAGAGAGAGAGAGAGAGAGAGAGAGAGAGAGAGAGAGAGAGAGAGAGAGAGAGAGAGAGAGACAGAGAGAGACAGAGAGAGAGAGAGAGAGAGAGATAGAGAGAGACAGAGAGACAGGGAGGGAGAGAGAGAGAGGGAGAGAGAGACAGGGAGGGAGAGAGAGAGAGAGACAGGGAGACAGGGAGAGAGAGAGAGAGAGAGAGAGAGAGAGAGAGAGAGAGAGAGAGAGAGAGAGAGAGAGAGAGAGACAGAGAGAGACAGAGAGAGACAGAGATGGTTTGAGAGAGAAGAGAGGTTAGAGATAGAGAGAGACAGAGAGACAGGGAGGGTGCCATTTGAGGAGTGGACTTTTTCCTTTACAAACTCCCAGAGAGAGACAGAGATTCAGCCAGTGATGTTCCCTCGTCAGCCAGACCAGTTTGAGATGCTTTTGTCTTCTCCTTTCAAAGGAATCAGGTAGATCCCTGATGGGCCTGGGGGTGTGGAGGGGCTGGGGATGATAGGAAGACCCCCACCGTCATTCCCCTCCCCACCTGATTCGACAGGAGAGGGAACAGAACAGCACAGGAGACAATCACTGGAGATCATATCTCCATTACGAAACACACACACCCTGCAAAAGGCTGTAGAGGAAGATGTTTCTCTGCTTTGGCGGTCACCCTACTCCAGAAAGATCAAGCTATGGAGCTATAGCTACATTCACTTCCTGATGTTAACTCTGGGGCAGAGGCCTGATCAGTCAGCTAGTTAATGGTGATCAGTCAGCTAGTTACTGATGCTAACCCGGGGGCAGAGGTCTGATCAGTCAGCTAGTTAATGATACTAACCCTGGGGCAGAGGCCTGATCAGTCAGCTAGTTAATGACACTAACCCTGGGACAGATGCCTGATCAGTCAGCTAGTTAAAAGGAGGGTGGATCGGTCAATCACATCATTCCAATTTTCATTCTAAAACTAGAGGAGCAGCCATTGTATTTAGTTCAAACAAATTGTTCGTAAGGTCAAGTGTAGAGGCAGACTCAGCAGGCCACGTCATTCCTGTAGTAGGAAGACTGTATAATACACCTGTTTTCTTGGCTAACATTTATGCATCAAATTGGGAGAACAGTTCATTCTTCACAAATGTATTTTCTCCATTACCAAATATGGACACACCACCTAATACTAGGTGGTGATGTGAATTCGCCCAATCTGGATCGTAGCTCTCGTAGGGTATCATCTTCATCAAAGACAGTATCCAAAATTCAGCTATTTCTTATGTCCTGAATACAAAGCGTTATGTTTCGGGGCAAGTCCAACACAACACATCACTGAGTACCACTCTCCATATTTTAAAGCATGGTGGTGGCTGCATCAGGTTCTGGGTATGCTTGTCACCGGCAAGGACTATTGAGTTTTTTAGGATAAACATTTATGGAATAGAGCTAAGCATAGACAAAATCTTAAAGGAAAACTCGGTTCAGTCTGCCTTCCACTAGACACTGGGAGATTAATTCACCTTTCAGCAGGACAATAACCTAAAACACAAGGACAAAAAATACACTGGAGTTGCCTACCAAGATGACATTCCTGAGTGGCCTAGTTACAGTTTTGACTTAAATCGTCTTGAAACTTTGATCAACAACCAACTTCTGTCTGTCTGTCTGTCTGTCTGTCTGTCTGTCTGTCTGTCTGTCTGTCTGTCTGTCTGTCTGTCTGTCTGTCTGTCTGTCTGTCTGTCTGTCTGTCTGTCTGTCTGTCTGTCTGTCTGTCTGTCTGTCTGTCTGTCTGTCTGTCTGTCTGTCTGTCACAACAGACATGATGGGTTTCCAAGCCAAGTCCAACAGACTGAAGACTGGTCTTAGTACAGTAGTGCAAAACATTCTGGAAAAGTGTGAGTTCCAACCAGTCAGTTATCATTTCAGTCATCCTCTGTCTAATTACTTCCAGTCAAAACCACCCTGACTCAGCCTGTGGAGGCTGAGGGCTGAGAGCTGGAGGCTGAGGGCTGGGGGAACAGCTTTAGGGTCATTGTCATGTGACCAGATCTACCATATTGTCTGCAGCACAGTCATGATGAGAACAGGGGTTTCCTGTGTGTGTTACTGTTTTCTGTCGATGTGTATTTTGACCTCTGTTTTGTTATTTTCTGGTCTTGTGTCAATTTGCTTTAGGTCAACCGGTATGTAAACGTTTCTGAGTCTCCCTTCTTGGAATAATAGGAAGTCATCTGTTTTTATGGGGAAACACGAGGTTGCAACATATCTTTTAAAATAACAGACATTCCGCTGGGAGCCGATCTGAATGCCTTCAGCATACGAAATAACGTGGAACCGACTGAAACCGTGCAGACGGAGTATGAAAAGAGCTTCACCACTTGATTAAAACGAACAGTACTTCACCACTTGATTAAAAAGAACAGACATTCAGTACTTTACCTCTTGACTAAAAAGAACAGACATTCAGTACTTTACCTCTTGATTAAAAAGAACAGACATTCAGCACTTTACCTCTTGATTAAAAAGAACAGGCATTAGATGAGGTAAAGATGTCAATCAATCTCAAACAATGGAATTGCCATGGAAACACGTGAGGGGAAAGATCCCAAGTCTCCTCATTGGCCCCCAGCTAAAATAGCCTACATTTAGGATATAGTTTTAAATGTGTATATCACACTATGTTGAGGTAAAAATCAGAGTATAATGCTTGTATGGATGTTAATCCCAACACACGTTCATGTCATCGTCACCAATTAACTGCACTGCAGTTAAAAAACGACATTGACTAACACCACCAATTTCTGTACGCTAGCTATGCTAACCACCTTATACGAATGGGAGCTGGCGTTTAGAAGTCACTTCTCTAAACCTGAAAAGAGACAACAACTTCATATTATGCAGTGAAAACAGACAAATATATCAAAATCGGACTTAAGTAACCACATTGCAGTGCTGTAAAGTACTTAAGTAAAAAATACTTTAAAAGTACTACTTGAGTCGTTTTTTTTACTTTACTTTACTATTTATATTTTTGACAACTTAATCCTGACACCCCAAAGGTAGTCGTTACATTTTGAGTGCTTTAGCAAGACAGGAAAATGATGCAAATCACACACTTATCAAGACAACATCCCTGGTCGTTCCTACTGCCTCTGATCTGGAGGACTCACTAAACAGAGAACATCCCTGGTCATCCCTACTAGCCTCTGATCTGGAGGACTCACTAAACAGAAAACATCCCTGGTCATCCCTACTAGCCTCTGATCTGGAGGACTCACTAAACAGAGAACATCCCTGGTCATCCCTACTGGCTCTGATCTGGAGGACTCACTAAACAGAGAACATCCCTGGTCATCCCTACTAGCCTCTGATCTGGAGGACTCACGAAACAGAGAACATCCCTGGTCATCCCTACTGCCTCTGATCTGGAGGACTCACTGAACAGAGAACATCCCTGGTCATCCCTACTGCCTCTGATCTGGAGGACTCACTGAACAGAAAACATCCCTGGTCATCCCTACTGCCTCTGATCTGGAGGACTCACTAAACAGAGAACATCCCTGGTCATAACTGTACCCTGGTTCAGGTCTATAACTGTACCCTGGTTCAGGTCTATAACTGTACCCTGGTTCAGGTCTATAACTGTACCCTGGTTCAGGTCTATAACTGTACCCTGGTTCAGGTCTATAACTGTACCCTGGTTCAGGTCTATAACTGTACCCTGGTTCAGGTCTATAACTGTACCCTGGTTCAGGTCTATAACTGTACCCTGGTTAGGATCTATAACTGTCCCCTGGTTCAGGTCTATAACTGTACCCTGGTTAGGATCTATAACTGTCCCCTGGTTAGGATCTATAACTGGCATTGGGTAGACAGAGCTGTTTTTAGTTACAGGCTCAGCAGACAAGCAGGGGGTAGAGAGAGCTGTTTTTAGTTACAGGCTCAGCAGACAAGCAGGGGGTAGAGAGAGCTGTTTTTAGTTACAGGCTCAGCAGACAAGCAGGGGGTAGAGAGAGCTGTTTTAGTTACAGGCTCAGCAGACAAGCAGGGGTAGAGAGAGCTGTTTTTAGTTACAGGCTCAGCAGACAAGCAGGGGGTAGAGAGAGCTGTTTTTAGTTACAGGCTCAGCAGACAAGCAGGGGGTAGAGAGAGCTGTTTTTAGTTACAGGCTCAGCAGACAAGCAGGGGGTAGAGAGAGCTGTTTTTAGTTACAGGCTCAGCAGACAAGCAGGGGGTAGAGAGAGCTGTTTTTAGTTACAGGCTCAGCAGACAAGCAGGGGGTAGAGAGAGCTGTTTTTAGTTACAGGCTCAGCAGACAAGCAGGGGGTAGAGAGAGCTGTTTTTAGTTACAGGCTCAGCAGACAAGCAGGGGGTAGAGAGAGCTGTTTTTAGTTACAGGCTCAGCAGACAAGCAGGGGGTAGAGAGGGCTGTTTTTAGTTACAGGCTCAGCAGACACGCAGGGGGTAGAGAGAGCTGTTTTTAGTTACAGGCTCAGCAGACAAGCAGGGGGTAGAGAGAGCTGTTTTTAGTGACAGGCTCAGCAGACAAGCAGGGGGTAGAGAGAGCTGTTTTTAGTTACAGGCTCAGCAGACAAGCAGGGGGTAGAGAGAGCTGTTTTTAGTAACAGGCTCAGCAGACAAACAGGGGGTAGAGAGAGCTGTTTTTAGTTACAGGCTCAGCAGACAAGCAGGGGGTAGAGAGAGCTGTTTTTAGTTACAGGCTCAGCAGACAAGCAGGGGGTAGAGAGAGCTGTTTTTAGTTACAGGCTCAGCAGACAAGCAGGGGGTAGAGAGAGCTGTTTTTAGTTACAGGCTCAGCAGACAAGCAGGGGATAGAGAGAGCTGTTTTTAGTTACAGGCTCAGCAGACAAGCAGGGGGTAGAGAGAGCTGTTTTTAGTTACAGGCTCAGCAGACAAGCAGGGGGTAGAGAGAGCTGTTTTTAGTTACAGGCTCAGCAGACAAGCAGGGGGTAGAGAGAGCCCCACAGCACCGCAGCACAACAGTAAATGCGATCAGATGTGCTGAGATGTTTTTGTTGCTTCTATCCTCCAGAGAAACATTCCTCTATCACACCATGGATTCCTCCGGGGACGATGTCCTGAGTATGGAGGAGCCTGCAGGTGTATGTCAGTTAACATGTGTTTAGATTGGATAGTTAGTCTAGCCAGCTCTCTAAACTTGTAGTAATCATGGTCTAATTACCGACCAGGGGGCCGCAATTGAATTTGTTAGCTACTCTCACTCGGATACCATATTCAAAACGTCAAACATTTCTCTCCGCCCCATGGCAAAATGTGTCGAACTGCAGGAAATGACGTGGAAAACGTTCTGCTACCATAACCCAAAAGGAAAGGGCTCTGAATGCATGTATGGGTATAGATGAGGGTATAGATGAGGGTATAGATGTGGGTATAGATGAGGGTATAGATGAGGGTATAGATGAGGGTATATATGAGGGTATAGATGAGGGTATAGATGAGGGTATAGAATTGGGTATAGATGAGAGTATAGATGAAGGTATAGATGAGGGTATAGATGTGGGTATATATGAGGGTAAAGATGAGGGTATAGATGAGGGTATAGATGAGAGTATAGATGAGGGTATAGATGAGGGTATAGATGAGGGTATAGATGTGGGTATAGATGAGGGTATATATGAGGGTATAGATGAGGGTATATATGAGGGTATATATGAGGGTATAGATGTGGGTATAGATGAGAGTATAGATGAGGGTATAGATGAGGGTATAGATGAGGGTATATATGCGGGTATAGATGTGGGTATAGATGAGGGTATAGATGTGGGTATAGATGAGGGTATAGATGAGTGTATAACTGAGGTTATCGATGAGGGTATAGATGTGGGTATAGATGAGGGTATATATGAGGGTATAGATGAGGTTATAGATGAGGGTATATATGAGGGTATAGATGAGGGTATAGAATAGGGTATAGATGAGAGTATAGATGAGGGTATAGATGAGGGTATAGATGTGGGTATATATGAGGGTAAAGATGAGGGTATAGATGAGGGTATAGATGAGAGTATAGATGAGGGTATAGATGAGAGTATAGATGAGGGTATAGATGAGGGTATAGATGAGGGTATAGATGAGGGTATAGATGAGGGTATAGATGTGGGTATAGATGAGGGTATATATGAGGGTATAGATGAGGGTATATATGAGGGTATATATGAGGGTATAGATGTGGGTATAGATGAGAGTATAGATGAGGGTATAGATGAGGGTATAGATGTGGGTATATATGAGGGTAAAGATGAGGGTATAGATGAGGGTATAGATGAGGGTATATATGAGGGTATAGATGAGGGTATAGATGAGGGTATAGATGATAGTATAGATGAGGGTATAGATGAGGGTATAGATGAGGGTATAGATGAGGGTATAGATGAGGGCATAGATGTGGGTATAGATGTGGGTATATATGAGGGTAAAGATGAGGGTATAGATGAGGGTATAGATGAGAGTATAGATGAGGGTATAGATGAGGGTATAGATGAGGGTATAGATGAGGGTATAGATGCGGGTATAGATGAGAGTATAGATGAGGGTATAGATGAGGGTATAGATGAGGGTATAGATGAGGGTATAGATGAGGGTATAGATGTGGGTATAGATGTGGGTATATATGAGGGTATATATGAGGGTATAGATGTGGGTATAGATGAGAGTATAGATGAGGTATAGATGAGGGTATAGATGAGGGTAAAGATGAGGGTATAGATGTGGGTATAGATGAGAGTATAGATGAGGTATAGATGAGGGTATAGATGAGGGTATAGATGAGGGTATAGATGTGGGTATAGATGAGGGTATAGATGAGGGTATATATTAGGGTATAGATGAGGGTATATATGAGGGTATAGATGAGGGTATAGAATAGGGTATAGATAAGGGTATAGATGTGGGTATAGAGTTATTATTATTATTTATATTATGAGAGGATAGATGAGGGTATATATGAGGGTATAGATGAGGGTATAGATGAGGGTATAGATGTGGGTATAGATGAGGGTATATATGAGGGTATAGATGAGAGTATAGATGAGGGTATAGATGAGGGTATAGATGAGGGTATAGATGTGGGTATAGATGAGGGTATAGATGTGGGTATAGATGAGTGTATAGATGTGGGTATAGATGAGGGTATATATGAGGGTATAGATGTGGGTATAGATGAGAGTATAGATGAGGGTATAGATGAGGGTATAGATGAGGGTATAGATGTGGGTATAGATGAGGGTATAGATGTGGGTATAGATAAGGGTATAGATGTGGGTATAGAGTTATTATTATTATTTATATTATGAGAGGATAGATGTGGGTATAGATGAGGGTATAGAGGTGGGTATAGATAAGGGTATAGATGTGGGTATAGAGTTATTATTATTATTTATATTATGAGAGGATAGATGAGGGCATGGATGAGGGTATATATGAGGGTATAGATGAGGGTATAGATGAGGGTATAGATGAGGGTATAGATGAGGGTATAGATGAGGGTATAGATGAGGGTATAGATGAGGGTATAGATGTGGGTATAGATGAGGGTATAGATGTGGGTATAGATGAGTGTATAGATGTGGGTATAGATGAGTGTATAGATGAGGGTATAGATGAGGGTATAGATGTGGGTATAGATGGGGGTATAGATGAGAGTATAGATGAGGGTATAGATGAGGGTATGGATGAGGCTATAGATGCGGGTATAGATGAGGGTATATATGAGGGTATAGATGGCCCCGTTAAAAAATATTTAAAAAACATTAAAACTTAAAGGTTATTCTGCCACTGATCATCCAATAAGGTGACACCTAAATGTGTCAAAACAGGCGCGTCAGTATTTTGATATCAATTAATACTTGCTTTGTACAATACTGGCATCATTACATTATCGCTGGTCGTACAATGGAAAAGCATCTGATTCCTACAGTACTCTGATGTGCGATTACATCGCAGTATCTATCTTTGTTTTTACCACATTTCGTGCTTGACGACGCTAACGAGAGAGTCGTTAAAATCACATCTCCCGGTTTCTCCTGTGAAATATGACTTTTCAGGATTAGGTACTGGAGGAACAAAAACACACATTATAGCCCTGGCAGCCTCCCAGACCTTATATAACCCTGGGTGGATTTGGACTGGTATAGCAGGCAGTGTTGTGTGTGCGTGTGCGTGCGTGAGTGTGTGCGCTCGCGCGTGTGTAATGCAGAATAACATTGGCTCTGACCCATGACTGGCTGGTCTGTAATGGGGCCGTCTGGTTCGGTGCGTCACAGATTTGGTCTGGGTCCTATAGACGTTGGACGTTTGAGAACCACATCAGACCTAAGAAACAGACCCAGAGCTAAGACAACATCATCCTCTAATCATTCATGTTCATCCTGGGAGGTTTGTGTATTGATTAAAGGGGAATAAACTTTCTCTCAATGTTTGTTTCTTTGTCGCTCTCTCTCCCCCACACCATCTCTATCACCCACACCATCTCTATCACCCACACCATCTCTATCACCCACACCATCTCTATCAACCACACCATCTCTATCACCCACACCATCTCTATCACCCACACCATCTCTATCACCCACACCATCTCTATCACCCACACCATCTCTATCACCCATACCATCTCTATCACCCACACCATCTCTATCACCCACACCATCTCTCTCACCCACACCATCTCTATCACCCATACCATCTCTCACCCACACCATCTCTATCACCCACACCATCTCTCACCCACACTATCTCTATCACCCACACCATCTCTATCACCCACACCATCTCTATCACCCACACCATCTCTCTCACCCACACCATCTCTATCACCCATACCATCTCTCACCCACACCATCTCTATCACCCACACCATCTCTGTCACCCACACCATCTCTCACCCACACCATCTCTATCACCCACACCATGTCTCACCCACACCATCGCTATCACCCACACCATCTCTCACCCACACCATCTCTATCACCCACACCATCTCTATCACCCACACCATCTCTATCACCCATACCATCTCTCACCCACACCATCTCTATCACCCACACCATCTCTATCACCCACACCATCTCTATCACCCATACCATCTCTATCACCCACACCATCTCTATCACCCACACCATCTCTCTCACCCACACCATCTCTATCACCCACACCATCTCTATCACCCACACCATCTCTATCACCCACACCATCTCTATCACCCACACCATCTCTGTCCCACACCATCTCTGTCCCACACCATCACTATCACCCACACCATCTCTATCACCCATACCATCTCTATCACCCACACCATCTCTATCACCCACACCATCTCTCTCACCCACACCATCTCTATCACCCATACCATCTCTCACCCACACCATCTCTATCACCCACACCATCTCTCACCCACACTATCTCTATCACCCACACCATCTCTATCACCCACACCATCTCTCTCACCCACACCATCTCTATCACCCATACCATCTCTCACCCACACCATCTCTATCACCCACACCATCTCTGTCACCCACACCATCTCTCACCCACACCATCTCTATCACCCACACCATCTCTCACCCACACCATCTCTATCACCCACACCATCTCTCACCCACACCATCTCTATCACCCACACCATCTCTATCACCCACACCATCTCTATCACCCATACCATCTCTCACCCACACCATCTCTATCACCCACACCATCTCTATCACCCACACCATCTCTATCACCCATACCATCTCTATCACCCACACCATCTCTATCAACCACACCATCTCTCTCACCCACCATCTCTATCACCCACACCATCTCTATCACCCACACCATCTCTATCACCCACACCATCTCTCTCACCCACACCATCTCTCTCACCCACACCATCTCTATCACCCACACCATCTCTATCACCCACACCATCTCTATCACCCACACCATCTCTATCACCCACACCATCTCTCACCCACACCATCTCTACCCCCACACCATCTCTCACCCACACCATCTCTCTCACCCACACCATCTCTCACCCACACTATCTCTATCACCCACACCATCTCTCACCCACCATCTCTGTCCCACACCATCTCTATCACCCACACCATCTCTATCACCCACACCATCTCTCTCACCCACACCATCTTTATCACCCACACCATCTCTCTCACCCACACCATCTCTATCACCCACACCATCTCTCACCCACACCATCTCTCACCCACACCATATCTCACCCACACCATCTCTATCACCCACACCATCTCTATCACCCATACCATCTCTCACCCACACCATCTCTATCACCCACACCATCTCTATCACCCATACCATCTCTATCACCCATACCATCTCTATCACCCACACCATCTCTATCACCCACACCATCTCTCTCACCCACACCATCTCTATCACCCATACCATCTCTATCACCCACACCATCTCTCTCACCCACACCATCTCTCTCACCCACACAATCTCTCTCACCCACACCATCTCTATCACCCACACCATCTCTATCACCCACACCATCTCTATCACCCACACCATCTCTATCACCCACACCATCTCTCACCCACACCATATCTCACCCACACCATCTCTCACCCACACCATCTCTCTCACCCACACCATCTCTCACCCACACTATCTCTATCACCCACACCATCTCTCACCCGCACCATCTCTGTCCCACACCATCTCTATCACCCACACCATCTCTATCACCCACACCATCTCTCTCACCCACACCATCTTTATCACCCACACCATCTCTCTCACCCACACCATCTCTATCACCCACACCATCTCTCACCCACACCATCTCTCACCCACACCATATCTCACCCACACCATCTCTCACCCACACCATCTCTCTCACCCACACCATCTCTCACCCACACTATCTCTATCACCCACACCATCTCTCACCCGCACCATCTCTGTCCCACACCATCTCTATCACCCACACCATCTCTATCACCCACACCATCTCTCTCACCCACACCATCTTTATCACCCACACCATCTCTCTCACCCACACCATCTCTCACCCGCACCATCTCTCACCCACACCATCTCTATCACCCACACCATATATCTCACCCACACCATCTATCTCACCCACACCATCTCTCACCCACACCATCTCTATCACCCACACCATATATCTCACCCACACCATCTATCTCACCCACACCATCTCTCACCCACACCATCTCTATCACCCACACCATCTCTATCACCACACCATCTCTCTCACCTATACCATCTCTCACCCACACCATCTCTCACCCACACCATCTCTA